>NW_027505355.1:0-233615 GCF_021521415.1 Bidens hawaiensis
AAAGTAACACTACTACCTCTGGTGATCAAGAAAAATCTCCAGTTACTCAAGCTTTATTGGTAAATGATGGAGTTGATTGGTCTCAGCGTTTATTGGGAAACCAGGCAAACGTTGCTATCGTTGAGCCTGTGGAGAATTTTGAGGATGCAAGTAGCGATAATGTATTAGAAGGTAGTGATTCTTCTGACTCGGAAACTGACAGTGATCAATCTCTGTCATCTTCACAAGAATCATCTCCTGAAGAAACTGCATCTTATGCCTGCATGGCTAAGATTGATGAGGTATGTCTTACACCTCAAAGTAATATAAATGAATCTGCATCAATAATGGTGGATTGTTCTGAGTGTGCTGTGTTAGAAGCCAAACTTGAAACAGCATTAACTCAAAACAATACATTTACTAATGATTACTTTATGATCAAGGAATGCTATAAGCAGAAAACAAAATTGCTTGAACAAGCTAATCTGAAAATTCAGAAATTATCAGATAATAATCATGATCTTAAAGCAAAGGTTCATTGTAAAATTATTGAAGTGGATCAACATTTAAAGGAGATTCTTCGTCTTCGAACTTGCATTTCCAAACTCGAACAAGAAAAAATGGAATTAAATCATAAAATCAGTAAATTCAGAGATTCTTCTTTTCTTTGAATGAGATAATTGAGGTTAATCATTCACACAAAAAGAACGGAAAAGCAGGTTTGGGATACGTCGAAATTCCTCCTCCATTTAATCAGGATTACAGTAGCATTCCTAAGGCAGAAAATTCTTTAAATATGCCTACTGTTAAACCTGAAAATGTTGAGTCATGTGAACTGACTCGTGAACTAGCTATTATTGAAAGCAAAAAGGTGTTTACCAAAAATGGTATGGACGGTTCAATTGAGGAGTTGACTGAAACAGATGTGATTGTTAAAAATAAGGACATTCCAATTGATAATCACATCCTGTGTGAACCAGAAGATTTTGAAAAAGTTGTTTATGATGCAAAATCTTCAATGTTTCTTTAAACAATTCAAGTGTTCCTAACGAGCTTCCTAAAGTAATTCCAAAGGAACAAGTTAATGTAACTTCCACAGACAAGCTTTCAGTATCTGATGAGGAATTAATGCAATTTATTAATCCTCCACTGAAAACTTCAACTGGAAAAGTATTTAAATTAAAAGGTCTCTCAAAAGTGTTCTCAGACAAAGAAGTTCCATTGAATCTTCTTAAAACAGAATTGATTGAAAGTGTATTTCAAGATGAAACTACTCAAATGACTAAACTTGAGAGGAAATTTATTCCATCAAAAACTAGTAATGTTCAAAAACAAAAAACAACTGTTTTTAAACCTATAAAATTCATCAAATCGTCAGGTTTGGAAAATTCATCGAATTTGACAAATCTTGAATTTTACAAAACGAAGAAAGGGTTTAAAACATGAGTCATCAAAGAAGGTCACTTTTGAGACACCTAAATCTGATAATCTGAAAAATTTGTTATCACAACCGACCAGTACATCATCACAACGAAGTTTAGACTCTCGACTATGTTTCAAGTGTGGTGAACTGGGTCACGTTTCAAGACGATGCAAAGCAAAGATCGATAATATCAAAAATTATTCAACTTGCAAAACGAATGATTTTTCTAACTTAAAAGAAAATCAAGTTGATGATTCTTTGATAATGTATTCAAACATCAATCCGAGGAAAGTTATTCGGATTGATGCACTTAATGTATTGAACACATGTGTTGACCGTGCTCAACCCATTTGTTCAAACACAGGTTAGGGAAGAATCCGTGATGGTTATCTTAAGAAGAAATCTAAGAAAACTGCCACTTATTCTCAAGTACCGAATATGTGTGTTAATTTATTAAGTTCTCCAAAGGTTTCAAAGGGAGAGCCCAAGACTGAGGCTTGGGCTGCCTTTTTGAACTAATCATTTTACTTGATTATGCAGGGTACATCTAGGTCCGTATAAACTCAAAAGTGGATATTGGATAGCGGATGTTCTCGGCATATAACCGGTAACATAGACCTTCTACACAACATTAAAGATATTCAAGGGGGTTATGTGGCGTTTGCTAGTAATCAAAGAGGGATGATTACAAAAGAAGGAGAAGTTTCAAACGGTAGAATTACATTTGAAAAGGTTAATTACTGTTAAAAGGTGGATCACAATCTGTTGAGTGTTTCACATATTTGCGATAAGAAGTTTACCACCATTTTTACCGACAAGGAATGTGTTATTCTTCAACCACGATTCACAATCCTAGAAGACATGGTTGTCATGCGATCACCTCGATCAAATGATATTTATGTACTTGACATGAGTTACGATGTCAAAGTTTCGCCTCATCTACTTGCTTCGTGTCTAAAGCAACAGAGAAAGACTCTATTCTTTGGCATAGACACATGGGATACATTCACTTAAGAAAAATGAACTTTTTGATGACAAATGATTTAGTGAATGGAGTGTCCCTCAAGAACTTTAAATTTAATGATCATTGCGTCGCATGCAAGAAGGGGAAACAAAAGAAGAAATCTCACCCGACCAAATCACTAAACGATATCGTTACTCCTCTGGAACGACTTCATATGGATCTCTTTGGTCCAGTGAACCGTGCTAGCATTGCTGGAGATTTTTATTGTTTGGTTGTAACGGATGATTTATCTCGTTATTCGTGGGTGTTATTTATGGGATCGAAAGATCAAACTCCTGTGCTGATTCAAAACCTTATTACAAAGATCGAATCACTTTACAACCTGAAAGTGAGACGAATTCGTAGTGACAATGGAACTGAGTTCAGGAATAATGTATTGGATTTCTTCTGTATACAGAAAGGAATTCATCGGGAATTCAGTGCACCTTATGTTCCTCAACAGAATGGTGTGTCTAAGCGAAATAATCGTACGTTGATTGAAGCTGCACGTACAATGCTGGCTGATTCAAAGCTACCTGTTCAATTCTGGAACGAAGCTGTGAATATTGTTTGCTACACATTGAATCGCGTACTAACGGTAAAGAAACTCAAGAAGACTAGTTACGAGCTTCTACATAATTGTAAACCGAATTTCAAGTATTTGGAACCATTTGGGTGTCCATGTACTGTGTTGAAGAAAGCCGTTGGAAAGTTCGATGAGAAAACTTTTGAGGGTTATTTCTTGGGTTATAACTCTCCGAAAAAGCAGATTTTCAATCTTTCTTCTGGTTGCGTGGAGGAATGGTATCACGTTGATTGTCAAAGTTATACGACTCCACCATCTGGTATAGGTCCCGATTGAATGTTCAACTACGATCGATTATTTAATTCATTTACATCAACAGTTACTGATATACCTGAAGATCTCGTTAGATCGTATTTGGAGGATCAATGTCTTCCAAGTCCAAGGTTTTCCTCGGTTGATGCAAGTGACTCTCCTAATGTATCTGAAATGTCAAACGATGCTTCTGAATTTTCCGATGATGCTGATTTTGTTGATTCATCGTCTGTACTGGTAGATGACGCTCAAGAACCTACCGAGCCTATTCTAATCAGTGATGATTCATCATCTGTCTCTTTAGACACTGCGGTGGAGAATATTACTAATTTGGGTAATAATGTATCTGTTACTGCGAATCCTATTTTACGGATTCATTCGCAACATCCACAGGATCAGATAATTGGTGATGTGAACGACGGGGTTCGCACAAGGTACCAATTGGCTAACATATGTGATGATCAATCTGATCATAATGTATCTCCTACTGAGGATTCGATTGTTTGTGCTTTTGCAGATTTGCACTCTTCGGGTATCCTTAGTATCGCACAATACACCTGCTTTTTATCACAGATAGAACCAACAAGTGTCGCAATGGCACTCAAGGAACCATCATGGGTTGAAGCTATGTAGGAGGAGCTGCAACAGTTTGTTAGACTGGGTGTATGGGACTTAATCGACAAACCCGATCGCGTTAAAAAGGCGATTCCTACAAAATGGGTTTTTAAGTGCAAGAAGGACGATCGTGGGGTTATCGTGCGAAATAAGGCGCGTTTGGTCGTTCCTGGTTACAATCAACAGGAAGGCATAGATTATAAAGAAGTGTATGCTCCGGTGGCACGACTGGAGGTTATATGAATATTTCTTGCCTATGCAGCCTACAAAAACTTCAAAATTTATCAAATGGATGTAAAATCGGCATTTTTGAATGGAGCAATTCATGAAGAAGTGTACGTGAAACAGCCTCCTGGCTTCGAGGATCCAGACTTTCCTGAGCGCGTTTATCATTTAAACAAAGCTCTATATGGTTTGCATCAGGCCCCGAGAGCCTGGTACAGCACGTTGGTTGATCATCCGATTGAAAGTGGATTCAAGAGGGGAACTGTGGATTGTACGTTATTTTACAAGAATATGGGTGATGATCTGCTCCTCGTCCAAATTTACGCAGACGATATTATTTTTGGTTCGACAAACGATAGTTTATGCAAAGACTTCGAGAAAACAATGCAGACAAAATTCGAGATGAGTTCGATGGGAGAAATGAGTTTATTTATGGGTTTGCAAGTTCACCAGTCTGCCGCCGGGATCTTTATCCATCAGACAAAATATGTGAACGATGTCTTGAGACGATTCAAGATATCCGATGGCAAAATTCCCTCTACTCCTCTTCCGGTGGGTCACAATTTATCACCGGATGAATTGGAGGATACTGTAGATCTGACCCTATATCGATCTATGATTGGATCACTCATGTATTTGACTGCTTCTCGACCAGACATTATGTTTGCTATCTGTTTGTGTGCTAGGTATCAATCGAGTCCCCGAGTGACTCACCTGGCAGCAGTAAGGCGTATCTTACATTATCTGCGGGGAACTCCAGACATCGGGTTATGGTACCCCAAAGACGACAACTTTGATCTCACCGCCTTTACTGACTCGGACTATGGAGGTTGCAAGATCAATTTCAAATCGACAACGGCGGGATGTCAATTCTTAGGAAACCGGCTTGTTTCCTAGCAGTGTAAGAAGCAGACAACGGTCTCAACTTCAACAGCCAAAGCGGAGTATGTGGCGGCCTCGAGTTGCTGTTCACAGGTTTTCTGGATCCAGCAACATTTGCGGGATTACGGTTTGAAGTTTCTTACTACTCCTATTTTTATTGATAATTCTGCTGCAATTTCTATCACCAAAAATCCAGTTCAACATTCAAAAACAAAACATATTGAAATCCGTTATCACTTTATTCGTGATTGTTATGAAAAGAAATTAATATCAATTGATAAAATTCATACGGATTTTCAAAAGGCTGACCTTTATACTAAAGCTTTTGACAAAACGCGTTTTCAATACTTGCTTGGTATAAATGGTTTAAAATCTTTCACAGAAATTCAAAAGCTTGGTTAGATCATTTTTTTTGTTTTGTTTGTTATTTCATTTTTTTTCTGTTTTTAGGGGGAGAAAATAGAAAAATACAAAAATAGTGTGGTTTCGTTTGTACAGAAAAATTACAGTGTGGTTTCGTTTGTACAGAAAAATTCTATAAAATCCAAAAACATTCAAATATTGAAAAATCCAAAAACATTGAAAAATGCTCCTCAAAAATGAGTTTTGAAGTAAAAAGGGAAAATGATAGTACATTGACTTAGCGGACCTAACACATGAATAAAGTAGACTAAAAAGTGCCGTAAGATCAATTGCATGATGTGTATGATAGGCTTAACATATCGCATAAGTGCTGAAAAGATATCAACCTAAATGCTTGCCAAATCTAGTGGTGTTACATCTTGATGCATTCTTAATATATGTATTAAGTATCAAAAAGCTTTAAAGATTGCTGTGTGTGCATACATTCATTTTTGAAGAAAATTCTGCTTTATTTTATTGTTAATTTTGCAAAGAAATTCAACTTTATTTTTTCTTTATTTTTATTCAAATCTTGGATCCTCTCCTGCGCGATAAGATTATCCGACCTGAGGGTTAAGATTTGGATATTCTGCTTTATTTTCTTGGTGTTTGTATAAAATCTTAGACTTTCTCCACGCGATAATATGGGATTATCCAAATTGAGAGTTAAGATTTTATGCAACTTCTGCTTATTTTTATCTTTTTATTTTTGTTAAAATAGAATCTTATCCGCGTGTAGTAATACCGATCTAAGGGAAAATTTTAAATTTCTGCTTTATTTTCTTTTTATTATTTTTGTATGAGTCACAGCTAATCAATTCAAAGAAAACTGAAAAACGTACATGTGAAATCACTGTATAAGATATATGAAACTGTGTCTGACAGGTGGGGTACACATAAGATTTGTGCTTAATTGAACTTAAAATGTATCGTAAAGTTACGGATGGATCTGTCTAAAGTTTAAAGTGGACAATTATATCTGCAATCATCCTTGGGTTACGTGCATAATAATGACAAAATTGAAGTGTAGTCTAGGACGTTATTAGTCAATATGATTCTCTGCTCAACTCACAAAAATATGTACTGCTTTTCATTTACTGCGTTTAGTTCTTTGCTACTTGAAAATTTTCAAAATATACAAAAAGATTTTATATTCTTTTATTTTTCTGCTTTAGTTTCAATTTGCCAAGCTAGCGAATTAATCATTGAGAAAAGGAAAAAGAGTTAAACCCCAAACAAAATTTTAAGTTAAATCGTGCTTAACGTATTTTCAATTGGTAAAAATTGATGTTTTTAATGTAAAAATCCGTTTAAGTTAAGTATTACCGATCCACGGTGATCGGGTATTTTAATGTATGCAATTAAAACCTAACTTGGATTTAATTGATTATTTAATTCATTGATTAAAACCCTAATTGGTTTTAATGATTATTTAATTCCTTAAAATGAGAATTTTGTCTCATTCGCTAAGGAACATGGTGATTCGTTAAAAAGTTTAACGAATGTAAAGCCATTCGTTATTTAAACATAACGAATGAGTTTCTCATTCGTTATAAAGACATTCGCTTCCGTTGTGCATAATGAATGGAAGACATTCGTTTAAACACTTAACGAATAAGAATGGTTAATGTATTATTCGTTAAAGATTAACGAATGACTTAGTTATTCGTTAACAATTTAACGAATGAGAGAAGATTCGTTAAAAATTTTTAACGAATGAGGTTCAACAGTTAACGAATGAGGCCATTCGTTAGTTCAAATTTTGAACGAATGACCTTGATTCGCTTGAAATTATTGGATATAATCCCAAGGTTAGACAAATGACGGTTCATTCGCCTAATTCCTATTACATTGTCTTCTTCTCTAACAAAACTCTGCCAAAATTTTCTCAAAATCGGTTACTTGCATATTTGCCTAATTGGTTGTTATCTTTGTGATCAGCAGGTAAATACAATACTCATCATATGTGTTTCACGAAGATTCATCGGTGGTTTAAGTGTCAAACTGATTCATTAAATAATTGAATAAAGAAATCGATGATATTCATATATGAGATTACTTTTGCATTGATAATTGATGGATGATTACATGCATTTAGTTTCCGAACACAAACTCAATGGTTAATCGTATAGATTGTTTGGAGGGTAATAAGACTGATGCTGGTGTTAGTGGTGGATCAGAAGCGAGTAATCTACAGATTGTTCCATATAAATATTACACGAGAGCCAAGCCAATAGATGTTATTCCAGCTAATATGCTTCTGTTTGTAGGAATGGATGGGATTGTTTACAGTATGGTGAATGCTGATGAGATCGAAGAAGGTGAATTTGTTGATCATTCGTTAACAAAAGAACAAATTTCCTTACTTCTGGATCTAAATGATGATGAGATTGAGGAATTGGGTAAAAATGTGGATGTGGAGATGGAAGATAGTACTGATACAGGTATTCCTCACGAGAATGTACCTGATTTTGAAGAAGTGGAAGTGGAAGATGTTACTGCTGAAGAATATCCAGAGTTTTACACAAATAAT
Source organism: Bidens hawaiensis (assembly GCF_021521415.1). Lineage (NCBI taxonomy): Eukaryota > Viridiplantae > Streptophyta > Magnoliopsida > Asterales > Asteraceae > Bidens > Bidens hawaiensis. Next base: position 7,901 of record NW_027505355.1, read on the forward strand.
AACAATGACTCGGGTATTCCGTTCTTTACAACTGAGCATTTCAATGCAGCAGAGCATTGATTACATGAAGAAAAAGTTAAGTTAAAAGCTGCTGAATCGAGCTATGTGTCCACTATAGAGAAGAAGAGGAAACGTGCTTTTGATGGTATGTTTGAGCATAACGTTGAAAAGATGAATAAGATGATCGAGACTTTCAGATATTATGACCGAGAAGATGTGAAAGTAGAGAAAGCTCGAGAATCTGCATATCAGATGAAGAAGTATAAGCCTTCTAAAGACGTTAAAGGTGATATGGGGGCATGGCTGTACGATTCAGATCTTAAGGTATATATCGTTAAGTGGGAGCATGGTATTTATTATTTCAAACGCCCACACGATATTTTATCTATGCCTCGATGGGATGTACGAACCTTAGCTAATCGTCCGTTTGTTAATCGTGGAGACGATAAATGGGCTATCTGGTTCTACAGGCAGTTATTGCATGAAACCCGCTTTGGTTTCAAATTCTTCCAGCCTCAGGTGCCGAAACATAAATATATTGATGAGATAGATGCACGCACAGGATGGAGGAAGTTAATTTTAATAGTGAAACCGCCGAAGACGATGAAGAGGGTTCTGATGAAGATATTCCCTCAGAGTCTTTTCACCTCATTTAATTATTGGTATTATGATAATTGTACAGGTGAAGCGGTTATTGTTTATGGCCAGGGGTCACACACGAAGACGTTACGTGTAATTGATCCAATGTGGCTGGTCAATCTATCTGAGTCAGACAACGACGCGTTGTTCACAAGTCTGATCAGATTTGCTAATGTAAAGGATTATGATCTTGCTATGCAGTTTCAGAGAGTGGTTCGTGTCTGCTACGCTTACAAGATTCATAGCTGCGTTGATTGGAAGACAAAGATGTTTCAACGCTAAAGTATAATAAAGAGCTAGAGACGAGGGGGAGTTTGTTGATACAAGTTTGTACGTCTCAGTCTTTATCAGGACATTAATGTATTTAGTATAAAGTATAGGGGTCTTAATGTAAATATGGCTAAATGGGCCATTCGCTCTAATGTAATGTTACATTCGTTACCCAGTAACGAATGTAACACATTCGTCTAATTGTAAGCTCATTCGTTAAACCAGATTAACGAATGAGATAACGAATGAAAGCTATTCGTTATAGGTTAAAGTATTAACGAATGAAGAGTTCATTCATATGGTTTAATGTAACGAATGACACATTCGTTAACTGTTAAGTTAATGAATGTGGTCATCCCCTATATATAGTCTGTAAATTATTCATTAATGTAAGTTTTCAGTTCAGTGATCATTCTCTCTCGTTACTCTGTCAAATTGTCATCTCCATAATGTATTCCAGCTTAATCGTATATCAATCAACATGTGTATCGTTGTTATCAAGATCTAGATCCGTATCCAGGTTCTTTCATTTGTTAGTGCACGAAATTGGTGTCCGCAGATGTTCGAATAGGCTAGGGGTAGTTTAGTCTTTATATTAATGTATAAAGGCTCATTCGCTAAGCATGTTTAGCGAATGAGGCCTCATTCGTTAAGGACTAGGCTATTCGTTAATGTAAGAGCTCATTCGTTACTACTGTGTAACGAATGGAGGCTCATTCATTAAAGTAATGCTCATTCGCTAAGGATGTTTAGCGAATGGGAGGTCATTCACTATGGGAAGCCTCATTCGTTAGTGATGTTAACGAATTAGGAGGACTGCCTATAAATAGGCCTTCCCTAGTGAATGTGCATAGAGATCTGTGCCATATTTATCCATTGTAACATTACCATGCTGGATTCTCTTTGTAACTTATCCTCCATTAATGTATGAACACAAGCTTAACGTATCGATTTGCGACTAGTTCCTAGGCTCGTAAAACGTTCGTAATAACGTTTCTACAATAATCATCTGAGTTCTCTAAATCAAGCTGGAGTGAAAACTACTTCATCTGTGCCCACTGCCTTCATTAGCAAAACCCAACAAAACATGTATCCTGTGACCACTCCAAGGTACTCCTCAAGTGTGCCTCCACAGACAACTGCTTTTATCTCAACTGGCAATCAGTCCGACTCATCTAGTTCAAGTTCATTTCAAAAGGCAGTCGACAGTGCGGTTGAACAAGCCTTAAAAGCTCATGGGATTTCTTCATCTTCAAAGCCTCATCCAAGTAAAAATTCAAGCTACTGTGAAGCTCTTCCTCAGCTGAATGATTCAAACGTTGCACTAGTCCATGCTTTTCTTTCAAGTCATGAAGAGCTAATGCAAGGAAATCTGTTGCCACCACAATTTGAGATAGGAGATCTAAGAGACATCAACAACAAGGATCTCGAGAAGATGGACATCAAATATCAGATGACTATGGCAGTTTACAGAGCTACAAACTTCATGAAGATGTATGGGAAAGACAGTTTCAAGGATTCTGACAGGAAGAGGATTGGTTGTGAAAAATCAAAGCTTTGATGTTACAACTGCAGTGAAATGGGTCATTTTGCGAGGGAGTGCACAAACCCTCCCAAACCAGCAAATGACATTCGGGTGACTGAAGTGACTGAAGAAGAAAACATCAAGTCAGCTGGGAAGAAGCCCGAAGTGCACAAGCCAAGCAGTTCTGCTCAAAGAATTGGAGGTCATCCACACAAGGGCAACTCAAGCACAAACTCAAGAGCCCTTGTCTCCCAAATGGAGGTCCAGACTGTGGATTGGGATGATCACTTTCAGGAGCTGAAAAATCCTCTCAACATGGCTGGCATGGCTTTCTCTGCAAATAATGAAGCCTCTTCATCTTCTGTTGCAAGCTCTGATGCATCACCCCTCGATGAGGTAAATCACAATCTATGTTCTCAAGCTTGCATTAATAAGGTCACATATTATAGACATCATCAAAACGAATTTTTGAAAGAAAATGCAAAACTTCGTCAATTAAACGCTGAATATGTAAAAGGTGACAAGATTTATGTTGAGAAAATTGAAACTTATCATGATGATGTGGCGAATCTTAAACTTAAAATTTTTCAAAAGGAGCATGACGTTTTGTATTATAAAAGCATAATTAATGAATTAAAAGATGAAATTGAGAAATTGAAACTTGATGCTTCTGATAAAAGGGAAAAGGAAAAACAAGTTGAAAGATTTGAGGCATCATCTGAGAAATTGGATGATCTTATTGGAGCCTAGAGAAGTATTAAAGTTAAAGTGGGGCTGGGATATGATTATTCAGCGGTACCTCCACCGATGAATGATAATTATACTAGGTTACCCCACTTCAGCTATAATACCCCTCTCAAGGAAGAAATGTCCTATGGAGTTGGTAGAATACCAAAACCTGTGACATTTGTTCCTGCTGCTTCTCAAACAGCTGCTCTAATTCAATCATTTGATAAGTCTAACATCAATGTGTCTTATGTAGCAGGTGATGTAAATGGTGGTGATTGTGGGAAGGTTAACTTGGGTTATAAGCGAAAAGGAGAGTTAGAACCACATTTTGAATCATGTGTGGATCTAACTAAAACTATATATTAACAATCCAGTTTGTAATAAAGTGTGTGAATCAATGTTAGGAAGTTTGATGTCTGGATCAAAAGCTGTATTTTGTGAAACCTCCAGTGATGAAAGTTGTAAAGATGTTTGTAATGAAAGTGAATGTTCTTCATCTGATTCAGAATGTGAAACTATTTTTGATGAAACAATCGAAGCTAAGGTTGATGGACAGAATGGTCCTAGCTACTCATCAATTGATCATCATGTTGAGAATTTGAGAAATCAGAAACCTAGTTTTGAAAATGAAAAACAAAGCACTTCCTGTAAATATGTGCCACCAAAGAAAACATCATTTTCTCAAAATACAAATTATAACAATAGTTCTCAATATTATGATCAGTTTGATAGTGCCTATTACTACTCTCAAAAGAAACCTAGACATTCAAATTATTTTGCTTAAAAATTTTCAAATGTTTCTAATTATCAGACAATACAGGTTACAGACATGTTAACCCGACTTACATCACCTTATCCCACATATCTCAGTGATCAAGATGTCTATAATTGCAACCAAAGAAAATGTTTCTTTAGTTGTGGCAATCCGTCTCACCTTGCAAGACATTGCAAGAACTGGCACAAACAACAAAGAGATTCAAGAAGTGCGTTTGGTCAGGCATTTCCTAAGGTTGATCCCCGACCTAAGAAAATGACTCACCAAACTCATTCCTGTGCCAGTGAGACAGATTCAAAACCCAAAAGAAGTGAGAAACCAACGAAACCGTTTTTGCTAACCCAAAGAGAAAGAAAAAGGTTAGCAAAGGGTTCGGAAGCTGAAAAGCCGAAGGGCCCTTCAAATGTTTTCAACAAGAAACACACCGAGGACTTTGACGTTAAGTCCAAACCAAAACAAAGGCAATCCAGAACACCTTTTCAAAACCAAGGAAATTTTAACTCATGGTCCTCGAGGGATTTTTCTTCAGATTCTGATTCCCCAAAATATTATATTTTTAAGAATCATAAAATTAAACTTGGTGACTTTCTGTTTAATTTTCCCAAGACAAGGGCGTCTCGGGGCCCCTCTACTAACTAGCTGCTTATGTGTGTAGGGTCAGCCTGGAAGGCCTATCAATAGTATTTGGTACTTGGACAGTGGCTGCACCCGACATATGACAAGAGATGAGTCCCTGTTGTTTAACATCAAACTATTCGACGGCGGACATGTTTCCTTTGCTGGTAACGTAGGAGGAGAAATCACGAAACAAGGCAAGGTCTCCAATGGTACATTGACCTTTGATGAAGTCAATCTTGTGGAATAGCTCAACCACAATATGCTCAGTGTCTCCCAAATCTGTGATAAGAAATTCTCTACTCTTTTTACAGAAAATGAATGTCTTATTCTTAAACCAGGTTTTAAAGTCCCTAAAGAGTGGATCATGTTGCGTACTCCGAGGCATAATGACGCTTACATTCTGGATATGAGAAGTAATTATACAAAGAGTACTTCTTCTTGTTTGATGTCCAAGGCCTCGAAGAACGATTCATCTTCATGGCATCGACGTTTAGGTCACGTCAACTTTATGAACTTGAATAAGTTAGTTAAAGGTGACAATGTGAGGGGTTTGCCTGTAAAATCCTTTCATTGTGTTGAAAAATGTTTATCTTGTTCTAAATGCAAACACAAACTCCCTCACAGACCTAAAACTGTCAATTCCATAAGCTCCACTCTTCAACTGTTGCATATGGACCTCTTTGGTCCCATTCAACCAATGGCAATAGGTCGAAAAGCCTATTGTCTGGTTATTACTGATGATTTCTCGCGTTTCAGTTGGACTTTTCTGCTAGGACACAAGGATGAGACAGCTCAGTTTCTGATCAAGTTCATCATCGTGATTGAGAATCAAACTGATAAAAGAGTCAAGTGCATCAGAAGCGACAACGGAACATAATTCTGCAACAAGACTGTCAACGACTTCTGTCACAACAAAGGGATCATTCGTCAATTCAGTGCACCTTACACTCCTGAACAAAATGGGGTGGCTGAAAGACGAAATCGTATATTGGTTGAAGCTACAAGAACAATGTTTTCATACTCCAAACTTCCTTTATTTTTCTGGGGTGAAGCCATCAATGCTGCCTGCTTTACCCAAAATCGTGTGTTGCTGAATAAGAGACTGAATAAGACTCCTTATGAAGTCTTTTATGGAACCAAGCCAAGAGTTTACTTCTTCAAAACGTTTGGATGTCCCTGCACTGTGCTGCAAACAAATGTTGCTACAACCTCCAAGTTTGCTGAGAAAACAAATGAGTGATACTTTGTAGGCTTTTCAGCTGACAAAAGTGCTTATCGGGTCTTCAACAAGAAATCAAGGGTGTTCTTGGAATCGTTCAACATTGACTGGGAAGAATTAAACTCTACTGATGCACACATCGGTCCAAATTGGATGTTCGATTATGAAGGATTGTTCAAGCAATTTCGAGGAATGTATACAGCACCGGCTGTTCCTCCTGTTCCCACTGTTGTGACAACACCAGCTCAGGCTGAAGCTGATCAGTCTGTATTGATGCATGCCGTAGTGAGAGGTCTGACAGATGTTCAAATTGCTGCACCCGCTCCAGTTCTTATTGCCCCTGCCGCGGTTAATCCACAAGCTGTGATCAATGTGGTGCAACCTTCCGCGGTTTCTAATGAGATGCCCACTATCGAAGATACTTCTGACTCAGATACCAACTCGTATGTGTCTGCTGACAATGTGGAAGAGCATGTAGAAAATGTTCAGACTAATCAAGTGGTAAATCCTCCCGTTTCAGATCCAAGTGTAGTCGAATCGGTTCCTACACCTTCCTCTGACGAAGATAATCATGGATCTGCTGAGGAAACTGCTCAAGCAAATTTGCAGAATGAACCAGTTCACAATGGAGCTTCCGGAAGCACCGACTCAACAACAGTTCCAGCCATCGTTGTGCCTTTCTATGACAACTTATGGGAGGTTCCCATTGCACAAGAACATATGGTTGATCAACAAGAAGGCCCCACTGATCCTCAACCACATGCTCCTGTCAATGTGTCCACTGTATTTCATCCCATAGAGAGCTTATCCATTGAGGTTGAGGCAACACCAGTCGAGCATGTCGAAGAAATTCTTCAGTTACCGATCCATCGATGACATCCGACTGAGAACATCATTGGAGATCCGTCCGCTGGCATTCAAACATGCAGCACCTCTGGTACCATTAACAGATGTCTTTTTGCTTGTTTTATTTCTCAGGTTGAGCTCAAGGACTAGAAAGTTGCATTGAAAGAGAATTCTTGGGTGGAAGCCATGCAAGAAGAGATGTTACAGTTCAAGAAGCTGAATGTACGAAGGCTAGTGAAGAAACCAGAACACAAGAAACCAAATGGAACAAAATGGGTGTTCAGAAATAAAAAGAACGACAAGGGGGTTATCATCAGAAACAAAGCCCGGCTTGTTGTACAAGGCTTTTTGCAACGTGAAGGACTTGATTACGATGAAGTATATGCACCGGAAGCCAGATTAGAAGCAATTCGTATCTTTCTGGCATACGCCTCGTACATGAACTTCAAAGTGTATCAGATGGATGTGAAGACTGCTTTCTTATATGGGAAAGTAAAGAAAGAAATCTATGTTTGTCAGAATCCAGGTTTTGAAGATCCAGATCATCCTGATCATGTTTACCGACTTGACCCGGCTCTTTATGGTGAAAAATGGTTACAAAAGAGGAATCGTCGATCACTCTTTGTCAAGAAGGTCAAGGGTGATCTGATTCTGGTACAAGTGTATGTTGATGACATTATTTTCGGGTCCACGAATAAGAATCTGTGTAACGAGTTCTCTGAGGTTATGCAACAGCGATTTGAAATGAGTTCGTTGGGAGAAATGACTTTCTTCCAGGGTCTTCAAGTTGAGCAAAAGACGGACGGTACTTTGATTCATCAGGAGAAGTACGTTCATGACATTGTTCAAAAGTTTGGGTTTAAGGACTTAACTGCTTTCATGATTCCGATCGCTACGCGACCTGTTCTTGCTCCTGATGCATCGGGAAAGCCAGTCGATCAACACCTATATAGATACATGATTGGTTCCCTGATGTATCTCACTTCAAGCAGACCATACATCATGGTCCCTGTTTGTCAGTGTACCAGATATCAGTCAGATCTAAGAGAATCCCACATGACAGCTGTCAAGCGTATTTTTAGATACTTGAAGGGAAGACCACGTTTGGGACTTTGGTATCCAAAGGAGTCTCCCCTGGAACTTCGTACTTACACCAACAATGATTATGGGGGATGCAACTTAGATAGAAAATCAACTTCGGGTGGATGTCAATTCCTGGGAGATAGGTTGATTTCTTGGCAGTGAAAAAAGCAAGTCACTGTGTCCACCTCCACAGCAGAAGCCGAGTACATCACCGCATCCAGCTGCTGCTCTCAAGTGATATGGATCCAGCATCAGCTGCTGGATTACGGTTTGAATTTCCATGATACAACGATCAAATGTGATAATGAGGCGGCCGTTGCAATTGTTAAAAACCCAGTCTAGCACTCTAAGACAAAACGCATCGACATCCGAATGCACTTCATTCGTGATTGTTTTGATCGTAAGCTTGTCAACATAAAAAGGCTCAATTCTGATTATAACTTTGCAGATCTCTTTACAAAAGCTGTCAGTCGTGCCTGATTTTTATTTCTTGTTGAATCTTTGGGCATGATTTCTTTTCAGTAAATTTTATCTTTTATTTTAAAATTGTAAATACTTTTCAAATATGTCATAATTTTAGAGGGAGAAAATTGAGTTAAGTTTAACTCAACAAAAAGATTTTCAATTTACTTTAAGAAAAATAAAATTGAGTCGCTTGACTTAACAAAAAGATTTTACTTTTATATATAATATTAATTTTATCTTTACTCCTATTTAACAAAATTCAAGAAAATTCAAAAAGTACTATCCCGCTCAGAGGGAGCTCCTGTTTAGAGGGAGTCGGATAATTAAAATTTTGAATCAAGAATTTGATCTGACCTTATGGAAAGTGATAGCACATTAGCATGTAATGATCCTAGCGCGTGAAAAGAATAGATCAAAAGGCTACAAAGTCATTCATCGATGTGTAGATAGGCTTGACAAACAAGTAAGTGTTGGGTGATATAAACTTAAACTCCTGCCGTTGCTAGTGGCTATACGTTTAAGAAGCGGTTGCATGATTCCGTTAAAGTCATATCAATGAAGATGAAATGTAATTACACATGTCATACCCAAGCCTCTCTTTAACTGATCACAGTGGTCTTATGAAAGTCAGTGTCTATTTTAATCTTTATTGAGTCATGAAAAGAGTCAAGTAAAGCTTCAAGAAAAGCAAGAAAAAGAAAAAAAAAGAGTAAGGAAAGAAAAAAAATTCAAGAAAAAGAATCAGAAAAAGAGTGAGTCTTAGGAATTTTAACTTCTTCTTTATTTCTTCATTTATTTTCGACTCAAGCCTTAGACTTTCTACGTTTGTAGTCATACAAGATCTTATTGTTAAGGCCTTGAGTCTTCTGCTTTGTTTTATTTTCTTTCTTTTGTTCAAGCCTTGGGCTTTCTCTGCGCGATAATATGGTATTATCCGACCTGATTGTTATTGCCTGAACTTCTGCTTTATTTTAATCTTTCTAGATCGAGTCAAGTGTGTAAGTGTCATGTATACAAAGTTAAAGTGTCAAATATGTTAATAAGAGAACTGTGATCAACTAAGAAAGGTTTAAGTCAAGTTGAGGTGATATGTAAACACAAACTAGGCCAGAGATATGATGGAATCAGTAGCATGTCTGATTGAGTGGGGACCACATAAGTACCGTGCCTAATTGAACCTTAAATGTATCACATTAAGATCAAAACACTTGTCAAGTTAAACAGATGGACAATATTTGCAGTCGATGATGAATTTGTGTCACTATAATTTCAAAATGGAAACGCGATCTAGGGCTTTGCAAATCAATATGATTACATGTCGCGATCGTTCTTTGTAAATTAATCAAAGAAAAGATCTATGTAAATTAATTCAATATCAATTTTAACTTAAAAGATGTTTAAATTTTCTCGTATTTTGTTTTATTTTTGTTTTTATTTTCTAAAATATTAAGTACTTGTATAGTTTAATATTTTAAGTTTTATTTTTAATTTTTGTTTTAATTTAATTTAATTTAATTTTATTCTTATTTTTATTTTTAATTTTTGTTTGTTTTTATTATTGTTTATTTTATTTTATGTAATATTTTACTTATGTTTTAATTTCATTTTGTGAAAGAGATCAATCTTGCAAACGTTAACAGTAACGGACCGACAAAAGAAAAATCAGAAAAATAAACATAGTGCTTGGATTCGGTGGGTAAATGTTTTTCGGGTTTGAAAATGCAAATATTTTGAAAGACCGAGGAACGAGAGTGTATTTTCGGTGAATATTCGCGAGGTTTTGACCTTATCGCGAGATAGGCTGACACTATATATAAAGGAACCTAAAATCTCATTCACTATTCACCTAATACTTTTCACAAATTCACTCTCTTTCTTCTCTCTCATCTTCATCACTCAAGCCCTAACTTTTTACCAAAACCTTCAACAATCCGACCCTCATATCATCTTTGATCATGAATCTGGAACACACACCCTCGGTATAACTTCATAAGCACCATCAATCGTCCGATTCTTCTTATTTTCTGGGTTCACAGAGATTGAGGCGGTGGTTCATATGAACCGTTGACTGGATCTGAGATCAGATCTTCAAATATGTGTTATTTATCTAAGCTTAGGATCATCGATTAGACTTTGATTTGTGTTAATCATCATTATTTGTTAGGTTTAGGTTTGATTTTTGTAAAGTTTGTAGATCTAGGTTGGTTCAAGGCTTTCAAGGTTCAAATGACCAAATAAACCAAAGGGATTTTTGACCCAAACTCTCCAGAAACATAATTCGGGTCTAGGCAACACCCAAGGAAGGAAAAAAGAACAAAACTGGGCTAAGCAATCGATTCGCATGGACGAGCTTTTCGCTTCGCATGACCATGCGAAGCGAAATACTCTTCTATTTTGCTTCACCTGTGTCACACCCCGTTAAGCGATTTGCGGAAGCGTAAAACGGAAATGTAACAGACACCTCTGGTATCAACCACATCGTTTATAAAGAAAAATACAAACTAGTTTACAATATTTTACATCGATCTAACTTTGTTTACAACTAGGTGATATAAACTAAATCCAACCCATTAAGCGGCTTTACTTCCTATTAGCATACTTGCATCAATTCACCTAGCATTGATCGCAAGTCAAACATGTAGCACATTGACTTTCTAACCCAATCCATTACCTGAAAAACATGTTAAAACAGGTCAACTATAAATAGTTGGTGAGTTTCACGGGTTTCAAGAAATCGGTTGTGCGTATAACAATCACAGTTTGTAAATACGCAAGTATGTATGTATGTATGTATATATGTATGTATGTATGTTCACAAGTACGTTTGTTTTATGTTTATGATGTAATTATGCTAAGCTACAGTGAAGCCTTGACTGTCTATGCTGTGTGCATCCATTTCCCACGCTAAATTAACCACTGTGGCCCCCTTTCCGCCCATAACATGCCCCGAGTAGCTATGTCTAACACTACATAGCGTGTTTGTATAATTATGGTCATGTGCAAATGGGATAATGTCTCAGCAAACTGTGATGGCCCCGCTTGGGTTTGTCAAACCAATAGTACTATTCACAAGCAACCGGCTCGAAGTTAATCACTATGTCTTGGGGAGTTTTGTGTGTTAGCACTTAGATAATTCCTATCATCAAAAAGTTCAGTATATATATAGATATGTATCAACATGTTTTTCACCCAAAAAGTTGGGTCATGAAACTCACTGTTTACTTGGTATTCAATAACACGTCGGTTCGAGGTTTGTTTGACTTGTAATCACGGGTCCCTATAATTAATATTATAATAATATTAATATTTTAATATTATTATAATTTCAATACTAAACAGGGCTGTATATCTAATCTGGGTATAGCTAGAATGCCCAGAAAGTGTCAATAGGCTTCTATTGTGATGCTGTTCAATGTCTAATACTCAAAACCGAACTTGGCTCAGTTTCCCCGTTTTTCCAGTTGGGCCAAGTTGTTCGTTTATGCTTTCAGAAAACAGTTATGGGGAAGTAAGCTTGGATAAATGTGTTGGTTGATAAAATGATTAAGTTATAAAGAAAGATCACACATTGGGGTTCTGGATTTGCTACGGGACCCGTTTCCGTTTATTCAGTTTGATTTGAGGAGAAACGCACGCAATCTATCCAGATTGTCTAGGTTTCTCATAAAAATGTTGGTTTTTACATAATTAATCAAAAAATATGATTTTTGATCATTCTTGATGTTCTGATATTCCCGCAGGTTCGTTAATCCTGAACTTGGCGGTTTTTACTAGAATTGAATTTGTTTAATTTTCAAATTAGTATAATTAATTAACCTTTAACCATTAAATTATGAAAATTTAGCCACTTATCAAATAAAATTTGTAGATTTTTATAAAAATATTTTTGGAATTATTTACTGGTTTATTAATTTATAAAATTCATATTACCTGCTATATTTAGCCTGAAAATCGTCCGTTTATCCCAAACGATTTCCAAAAATTCCACAAAAATCCTGGTTGCTCAAATTATATCCCAAAATCATCTGTATCAATTACAGAATGTAACAACCTTGTTCAATATTCTTTTTGGGCAAAAAAGGACTATAAAAACTCATATGAACACAAATGCATAAAACCTACTTAGGCTTTTCCAAATGTTCCCAAATTTCATGTGTGATCAAAATATACCAAATTTGAGTTCCTCACAAAATTTCATAATGTTTCAAGCATCTTAACTATTTTTCCCAAATAAAAGTCCCAATTTGGTAATAAATTCGCCAAATATTCTCGGATTGTCGAAAAATTACCAAATTTGAACAGGAACTCAATGATATGGTCCCTGATTTCATTACAAAATTTTATGACCTAAAATAACGTACATCACAATCGAATCCTAAAATAACGTACATCACAATTGAACAGGGACTCAATGATATAGTGATTCGGTATTACCTTTGCGGTTTTGGTTCGTTTTTGCCCTTCTGATCAAGTTTTCGGGTTCTTGTACTCCTATTCAAACTAGATACAGGTCCTATATCACAAACCAAACAATTTTCATCAACAAAAAAGCCCCTCAACTTAGGGTTTCGGTTAGGGTATAAACCGAACTTTTGAACCGTAAAAACGCCGTTTAAACCCTCTAATCCGTGTTTATGGCCAAAAAACTATCAAACCAGGTTCCTAACCATGTGTATGATCAAAACATGTTTTTAAACCATTTTTAGGATTTTTGCGTACGGAGATAAGCTTGGGCCCATTTTGGGCCTTTTTTGGCCCAATTTACTGAATCCACAAGCCCAAACGTGAAATTCCAAGTCCAAATTTATTTCGGGTTTGGTTTTTAGCGCGAAAAATTTATCGGGTACGACCAATAACGCGAAAACGAGTGTTTTTCGGCTATTTTTGTGTAAATTATAAAAACATACTATACGTTTGTAAAAATCGAAAATATTTTCACGGATCACTTAAAACATTTCAAATAAGTGTTTGGTAAATCTTTTTCGGCTTAACGGATGATACAATGCTTGGTTTGTAACTATCTTTCATGTTTAAATCTATAGCGGGTAGTTAAACGAGCATGTTTTCGTTTAACTTGTTTGCTATTGAACTAAGGCCATAATATTAATATATTAGTTTATACTAAACGTATATCACTTATAGATGGCCCCCCGAGATATCTGGGTCATAACCAGACCCGTTTGATTATCCGTTCGTTCGTTACGCAATAAGTGGTTAAACGATTATTTGATTTCTGAATACTGAGGCATATCCGGTTTTGTCACGAATGTCACAGCCTGGACATGCGAAGCGAAATGCTTTTCTGTTTCGCTTCGCCTGAACATGCGAAGCGAAATACTTTTCTGTTTCGCTTCGCATCCCATGCGAACGAAATAAGAGGCAAGCGAAATTTTTGTACTTAGCAAAATTTTTCAGGATTCTGGACTAAGATGCTACTAGACTGTTTGGACATTTTTGGACTGTTTACTGGACCATTAACTTTGTATATAATGAACTCATTAATATGTAAATAGTCTATAATCATCTTGTAACTTATTAAACTAAAATGTGCATAATGGATTAACCTATTGAAATCAATTAAGTTAATTAACTTGTAAATATTTAAAGATCTTGTATATAACTCATTCTACATTGATTAGTTTTAATTAATGATGATTCTCATGTTATTATGGTCTGATTTCAGGGTCATAATCAATTCTGTGCTCTCGGGCTCCCCAAAACTAAAGAGGACAAAGTATTCACGTCTATGGTGAAAGGGCTAAAATAGTCGCCTCTTGCACATCTATCACTGCTAACCCAGCTGTTTATTACAAATGGGTGTTGGATTTCTGGGCCTTTGCAAAGGTGGCTGATGATTCTCTGTCTTTCACGACCAAGGTTGCCGGGAAGGAACTTACCATTACTGAAGGGGATATTAGAAGGGTGTTAAAGATCATTGATGAACCGACTTATACTTATGAGAAAGGTGACAGGACGAAGTTGGAAGATTTCGTGTCTCAGATGGGTTATGACACCGAATGGAGGAGTTATGAAAAGAAACATCTCCCACCATATTGGAGATTTCTCTTCCACATCGTCACTCACTGTTTTGCTGACATTCGAGGATGTTATGATAGCGTGAGGGTTGACTGGGTGCGGATTATGTTTGCACTGACAACTAAGGAGAAGTTCAATTATTCGAGGAGATTGTTTCTGTGCATGATAGCCAACGCAAAGACTGACTCCACATGGCTTATGTACCTGAGGTTCGTGCAGATGCTTATAGATGATATGATGCCTGAGGTACCCAGAGCACCTCCCAAGGAGGCCAAAGACAAGAAGTCACTTCCTGAGCCTTATCATGTTCATGAGATCAAGTTGTCTATTTTTGGTGTTTTGTTGAGCACCAAAGGGAAAGGGCATTAGTATGTGGGACCAAGACCAGGTCCAAAATTTGGGTTGTTTGAGGAAATAGAGCTTTCTGGGGATGAGGCGTCTATTGAGAGTGGGGAGATTCCTTAGACTGAGGTTGTGGTTGAAGCTGAACAAGATTCATCAGATGAGCCTGCTGAAGATAGGAGAAAGCTAAGCATGACCTTAAATGAAAGGCAGCCGAAGAGCCTTCCGTTGGTGGTTCTTTTGGAAAGGGTAAAGCAAAAGTTGGAACAGAAGAAGAAAAGGAGGAGCAACAGCCCCTCAAGCGTATCAGGAGACTTGGGGACTCCAAGAAGGCTCCCAAGCTCATTGTCAAGCTTCCCTCTACAGGTAAACCCTTTGACCCACCCACCTGTAGTTTCACAAGAGACAATAGCCAAAGCCCTTAGGGACCTAGACGTCGCCAAAATCTAGATTCCCACCTATAGGAAACCCAAAACCAGAAAGAAAGCCAAGACCAAGAAAACCAAAACCATGCTTCATGATTCACCTGACCAATCACCCGAGCCCTCACCAAAGGACCAACCACTAACCTCATCACCACATTCACAACCATAACCTACAACCCCGCCCGAACAACCAACCCAAACCGAGCCCGAGCCATCCCAAACCACCACTCCTCCCACACAACCCGCAACTGAAACCATACCCACCTCAATATTCACATCCTCCATATTCAGCTCACCAATTCAAACCACAAGCCTTTGGAGCAAAACTGTTATATCCTCACCACCACCAAAACAACCAACCCCATCAAACTTAGAACCCAGACCATACACACCTCTTTTCTCAAAACCAATCACATCTACACCACTTGCCTCCACAACCTCTCCAATATCTACCCAATCCATTATCTTACCTATCCAAACAACCTCACCACCCATCCTGTCCTTAACCCCACCATCAACAATCTTCTCACCAAAACCCATTGCCAAGGTGAAGTCTTTGACGTCTCCAGTGTACGCTGATCCTATCCTTGATAGGATCGTTGCATTGGAGGAATCAAACGCAAAAAGGGCTGAACGCGAAATGGGGCTCCATACTTTCATCAAAGATATGAGGAAAAAGGAGATTGCTGATGAGAAGGAGAAAGAGGAGTTAAAGGCAAAGGTTCAGGCTTTGGAGGAGGAGAAGGATTTGAATGAGGCCATATCAAGAGTCAACGCCTCCTGATCAACACACTCCACACCAGAATCCAGAATCAACATGTGCTGATGAACCATGAATCTTTCCAGAATGCTAATCTGAGGGCAGATCACTCTAAGCTTGGTGATAGAGTGGCTACACTTGAAAGGAATTTACCAGCTGCCAATGCTCTTGAAGAACAGTTGAAGAAGATGATAGAGGATGCCACGAGGAAGTGGGATGTTGAAAACGAGGCCACCAACTCCAGGGTCTCTGCTCTTGAAGGTCAGCTGGACTCATCTGACTCTATCAACACACTTATTGTTGAGAATACACAATTTCGAGCTCAGATTGAGACCCTTCAAGCAAAACTGGCTGAGCAAGAGCGTATCAATGAACGTCAGTCAAAACTCAATGAAGAATTCACAAGCAAGCATCAAGCAGCCTCTGACCTGATGGGTATACATGATAATGACTTCCATGGGCTGGAAGACAGGCTTGATGCTATGTTCAGGAGTTGGAGAAGGTCTGGTGAGACCTCTGGAACTGGAGGATCACAGCCTACCGCGGGACCAAGTGTGGCCCTGCGAGGAGTTCATGGTGTGGGATTGGAGGGCGAGGCAACTGTTGGTCGTATTGTACAACAGGTTGGCCAAGCCGTAAGTGGAGTGAGTACTGGCTTGGGTCCTGGACAACAGGTACCCCCTCAGGCTCAAGCTGGTGGTGATGAAAAAGGAGAAGATAATGATGATGAAGATAGTGATGATGATGAGGAAGAAGACAATGTGGACGACAACGTTCACGACAGTGTTGATGATGATGATGGTGTAGGTGATGATGGTGGAGATGTTGGAGCTAGTGCAGCAGGAGGTGGAGATGGAGGTAACACTCAATCACCTCCACATACTCAAGAAACTCCTCAAGACCCTGCTGCACATGACTTTGCCAGCAAAGTAAGAGAACATGACTCAAAGATTGCTGATATGTATAAAGAACTGTTCCTTGAAGATGTTTTTGCAGGTAATCTTACAGGAATGATGGATGAGTTCATTGAAGTTGGGAAGAGCTTGGCAGACTTATTTGCAGATACGGAGGAGGCAGTAGACACAACTGATGACTACATCAACTACTCGCCGAATCCTGACACTCCACCAACTCAAGCTTCAGAAGCTCCTGCAATAGATCCCGTCTCTGATCCAGCCGTCAACTTGACACATGAACCTCCAAAAAAGAAAAGAAAGACTCATATAGTGTCAAGTCATGTCAGCATCCGTGTAAATACTATGTTGTTAGTAACATGGACAAGACTCGCTTCATATATTCAAATGATGTATTGGTTTCATTAGTCTGTTGTGTTGGTTTCATTATTTTGGTGTTGTGCTGGTTTCACTAGTTTATTTGTGCTAGTATCATCATTCAGTTGTGTTGGTTTAATAAATTGATTGTGCTAGTTTTAACATTTAGTTATAATTGTAACTTGTGGAATGCAAGCGACATAGTCTATATTATAATAATTTTTTTAACAAAAATACATTGTGCTGGAAATAGATTTTTTGGTGTTGTTATGCTTGATGTTCATGATTCATAAAAGCTTATTGTGATATTACAAAGCGTTGATTTTAGCACATGCATGTGAAGTATATCAACACTTTCGTTTGTGGAGAAGTATAACAGCACATTGAAAACAGAAGGGGGATAGTATCCGCACGTTGAAAAGCCAATTTATAAACAAGCATTATGCTTCTCAAAGAATTAATTAGGGTATATGAGCATTTCAATGACAACAATGAGATTAAAAACAACAAAATAATGAAAAAAAACAAAAGATCTAAAAGTACTTATCAAAATAAGCAGCATTTATATGATCAACATAGTCCTTTATTTAACCAACACACACATATATATATATATATTGATTATCATTTTATGATGCAAACACACAATAATAAGAAAAAACAAGACCGAAGAAGAGGATGCAATTGAATAAGGCAGTTGAATAAGTCGTATGATGAAGAGAAATGGTGAGTTATATGAATCAGTTTTGAAAAATTAAAATTGCAAGACAATAGGGATATAATAATATGCCAATTTCAAAAAGCTTTAAATAATTTCCTTAGATATTGAATGTTGCCAAAGACAAAAATATCCTCAATGAGACTTATTAATTTATTACGTGTTAATTTTCTAATTGGTTCGTATCATTCTCACAAAAAAATCTATTTCTATTTGATCCTTCCTCTAATATTTTATTCTTAATTTGTCTCTTTAAATTTTGTAACGGACGAGTATATAAATGATGTGCTATTTTCTTGGGATTTAGTTATTTTGGAATTCCAGTTATACCCTTAATCCCTTTTAAAATTGTTATTAAGTTAGTTTGGTGATTGTATCATAAATCTTATCCATAGATTAAAAATATAGACGAACTAGATTTGTTCTCACCATTCTTATAGAAAACATGATTTCTACCGGATCCAATCCCTAAAATATTATGGATCACTAATAATTGCTTCATATAATGAAAATATTGTTATTTTATGAACTTGAATTGCCACCTTTTATTTTCTTTTTAGAAAAAAGAAAGATGATTTTACGTGTTGTTATTATGTAAATACTATGTTGTTACTAACATGGACAAGACTCTCTGTTGGATCTCATTTTGTTTATATTAGTCTTTTGTATTGGTCTCTATGTAATGGGCCATTTTGGTTATTTAATATGTAATAGGTCCAAGAGAAATAATGTTGTAAAGCCCATTGGGCATTTGATGTGACTTATTTATCATGCATGCTTCCCTATAAATAGGAGACATGCCATGAGATGTGAGTGGTGGTGAGTTGTTCATGGTTAATCAATTGAAAACCTTTTGCAAACTCTCCTTCTTTCGGCTTTCTCTCTTTCTCTCAAACCATCCGAAAATAACCTCTCAAGATCCGAGACCGCTTAGGTGGCTTAGTGTGATTTCCGCTAGCACTAAGCTCGGTTGATCCAAGATTATTGTCAGATCCACCCGTGTTGGGACCTACAATTGGTATCAGAGCTTCGGCTCACTAGTTGAGGGTTTTGGATCACAACCTTGGGTTTTGATCTTGAGAAGAAGAAAACAAGTGTCCTTCAAGAAAACTACAAAAAGATTCGGCTTCAAGTTCATAAAATGTCTTAGAAAGTGTTCTCGGTGAAGATGACATGTAAGACCCTGAATCCCGGGAATCCTATAGTTAGTAATCACGTCCACAAATTCACAAAAATTTAAAACCAAACGATTCGTTTTAAAGTCAAACCATTTCATCTTATTAAAATTCGGTTCAGAGTGATAAACAGCGGAAAATCACAAGTACTAAAACCAAGTTCCCAAAACCATAATTTAAATGTTTAAAGTAATAAATAAAAAGAAAACAGCTTGCGTATTAATCTCCGACTAGTTATGCCTTCAACCGTCCAAGTAGTCTCGAGCACGTCCAAGCGGTAAGCATCCTCCTCTAAACCTGAAACTCACACTAACATACACACAAAGTCAGCTTGAGCTGAGTGAGTTCAAGTTTTAAGTAAGCAATATCAGTAATGACAAATATGTTTAAAGTAAAAAGAGTGCATCCATTAAGTCATCCTTACCGAAGACTAAACATTCTCATACATATATGTACAAAAGATATATATATCAACATACTTCCAAGTACATCCCTATATATATAACATCCACGTATAACATTCATGGTCGAGCACATGTACAACCCAAACACGTAACATCCGATGATGATCACGCCACACGAGCCTCCCCCCTCACGGGCTTTTCAGGGCCCGCCACAGGATTTAAGAACCTGAGTCGTATAGTTTGGCCCGGCCAAGATCGCCATCTATAACATCCACGTATAACATTTAGGGTCGAGCACACGTACAACCCAAACATGTAACATCCGATGATGATCATGCCACACGAGCCTCCCCACTCACGGGCTTTTCAGGGCCCGCTACAGGATTTAAGAACCTGAGTCATATAGTTTGGCCCGACCACGATCGCCATCTATCCGTATGCAAACCCGAAGTAGGCATACGTAACATCCGTAGTCGAAACGACTACAACTCCGCCAAATATAGACCAAACAATAATGTATATATATATATTTAACATCCCAAGACCTACCATATACTAGCAAGCCTAAATAAAATAGTTTAAACGTTTCATCCAGAAAAATCGTTTAGTACTAGGAATTAATACTAGGTCTAATAGAAACCTCGAGCCTAGAC
This sequence comes from Bidens hawaiensis, assembly GCF_021521415.1. Classification (NCBI taxonomy): domain Eukaryota; kingdom Viridiplantae; phylum Streptophyta; class Magnoliopsida; order Asterales; family Asteraceae; genus Bidens; species Bidens hawaiensis. Next base: position 27,854 of record NW_027505355.1, read on the forward strand.
CACAAGTAATATGTATAACCTTAAGGAATATAAGACCATAAACGAGTATACAATATCCTAAGGCATAAAATATAGTTCACAAATAGTTTCATAAATGCACAAATATGAATAAGGCTATGTAATACCATCCAAATAGTTGTAACGTGTAAAATCGTGTAAAATTGTATTACGATGTGCATACTAGCCCAAAACTTGAAAAGAGTAAAAAGGGCATCATGAACTCACCTGGAATCGATTGAACACCTGCAACGAGCTAGGAAATCCCTAAGTGCACACTCACAAGTAAGGGCCTGTAAATGGTACACAACGCGTTACTAAACTAGACCGTAAGAACACTCTTGCCTAATGGGCCGTTCAAGCCCAACACTTTGGCCCAAGGCCTAATGTTACTTCCGGTAATATTAACAGATGTTTTTTTGCTTGTTTTATTTCACAGGTGGAGCCCAAGGATTACAAGGTTGCACTGAAGGAGAACTCCTGGGTAGAAGCCATGCAAGAAGAACTGTTACAGTTCAAGAAGCTGAATGTTTGAAGGCTAATAAAGAAACCAGTAAATAAGAAACTGATTGGAACGAGATGGGTGTTCTGAAATAAGAAAGATGACAAGGGGGTGATCATTAGAAACAAAGCCCGGCTTGTTGTGCAAGGTTTTTGCAACGTGAAGGTCTTGATTACGATGAAGTCTATGCACCGGTAGCCAGACTAGAAGCAATTTGCATCTTTCTGGCATACGCCTCGTACATGAACTTCAAAGTGTATCAAATGGATGTGAAGACTGCTTTCTTGTACGGGAAAGTAATGGAAGAGATCTACATCAGTCAACCACCAGGTTTCGAAGATCCAAGTCATCCTGATCACGTTTACCTCCTTGAAAAAGCACTTTATGGTCTTCACCAAGCACCTCATGCATGGTATGCCACCCTGGCTGATCATTTAGTGAAGAATGGATACAAGAGAGGAATCGTTGATCAAACTCTTTTTGTCAAGAAGGTCAAGGATGATCTGATTCTGTTACAAATTTATGTTGATGACATCATCTTTGGGTCCACGAATGAGAATCTGTGCAAGGAGTTCTCGGAGGTTATGCAACAACGATTTAAAATGAGTTTCTTAGGGGAGATGACTTTCTTCCTGGGCTTACAAGTTGAGCAAAAGAAGGACGGGACTTTGATACACCAAGAAAAATACGTTCACAACATTGTTCAGAATTTGGTTTCAAGGACTCAACATCTTTCATGACTCCAATCGGTACGCGACCTATTCTCACTCCTGATCCATCGGGAAAACCAGTCGATCAACACCTTTACCGGTCGATGATTGGTTCCTTGATGTATCTCACTGCAAGCAGACCAGGCATCATGTTCCCTGTTTGTCAGTGTGCCAGATATCAGTCTGACCCGAGAGAATCCCACATGACGGCTGTCAAGCGTATTTTCAGATACTTGAAGGGGAGACCACGTTTGGGTCTTTGGTATCCAAAGGAGTCACCCTTGGAACTTCATGCTTACACTGACAACGATTATGGAGGATGCAACTTGGACAAAAAGTCAACATCCGGTGGATGTCAATTCCTGGGAGATCGGTTGATCTCGTGGTAGGGCAAGAAACAAGTCACCATGTCCACCTCCACAACAGAAGCCGAGTACATCGCCGCATCCAGCTGCTGCTCTCAAGTGATATGGATCCAGCATTAGCTGCTGGATTACGGTTTGAATTTCTATGGATCCACGATCAAATGTGATAATGAGGCGGTCGTTGCTATTGTTAAAAACCCGGTCCAGCACTCAAAGACTAAGCACATTGACATCCGAATACATTTTATTCGTGATTGTTATGATCGTAAGCTTTTCGACATAAAAAGGGTCCATACTAACTATAACTTTGCAGATCTCTTTACTAAGGCTTTTAGCCGTGCCCGATTTTTGTTTCTCGTTGAGTCATTGGCCATGATTTCTTTTGAGTAAATTTTTTTTGGTTTTAAAATAGTAAATATTTTTCAAATATGTCACAATTTTAGAGGGAGAAAAATGAGTTAACTTTAACTCACCCAAGAAAGATTTTTAAATTTACTTTTAGCAAAACAAAAATCAAGTCATTTGACTTAACAAAAAGATTTTAATCTTTATATATAATATTAATTTCATCCTTACTTCTATTTAAGAAAAACTTAAGAAAATTCAAAAAGGTTATCCTATTTAGAGGGAGCTCCTGTTTAGAGGGAGTCGGATAATTAAAATTTTGAATCAAGAATTTGATCTAACCTTATGGAAAGTGATAGCACATTAGCATGTAATGATCCTAGCGTGTGAAAAGAATAGATCAAAAGGCTACAAAGTCATTCATTGATGTATTGATAGGCTTGACAAACAAGTAAGTGTTGGGTGATATAAACTTAAATTTCTGCCGTTGCTAGTGACTACACGTTTAAGAAGCGGTTGCATGATTCCATTTAAGTCATATTAATGAAGGATGAAATGTAATTACACATGTCATACCCAAGCCTCTCTTTACCTGATCACAGTGGTCTTATGAAAGTCAGTGTCAATTTTAATTTTCATTGAGTCAAGAAAAGAGTCAAGTAAAACTTCAAGAAAAGCAAGAAAAAGAAAAACAAAAGAGTCAGAAAAACAAAAGAAAAAGAGTCAGTCCTAGGAATTTTAACTTCTGCTTTATTTGTTCATTTATTTTTGACTCAAGCCTTGGACTTTCTATGTTTGTAGTCATACAAGATCTGATTGTTAAGGCCCTGAGTCTTCTGCTTTGTTTTATTTTCTTTCTTTTGTTCAAGCCTTGGACTTTCTGTGCGTGATAATATGGTATTATCCGACCTGATTGTTATGGCCTGAACTTCTGCTTTATTTTAATCTTTCTAGATCGAGTCAAGAATGCAAAGCACAAAGTGTCATGTATACAGTGTACATAAGTCAAGTATGTTAATAAGAATATTGTGATCATCTAAGAAAGATTTAAGTCAAGTTGAGGTGATATGTCAACACAAAGTAAAACCCGAGATATGATGGAATCAGTAACATGCATGATTAAGTGGGGACCACATAAGCACCGTGCCTAATTGAACTTCAAATGTATCACTTTGACATCAAAACACTTGTCAAGTTAAGAAGGTGGACAATATCTACAGTCAATGATGAATTTGTGTCACAATAACTTCAAAATGGAGACGTGATCTAGGTTTGCAAATCAATATGATTCCATGTCAAGATCGTTCTTTGTAAATTAAATAAAGAAAAGAACTATTTAAATTAATTTAATATTATCTTCATCTAAAGTTCTTGTTTATTTTGTTTTTGTGTTTGTTTTTCTAAAATTTTTAAGTACTTGTACATTTAAATATTTTAAGTTTTAATTTTAATTTTATTTTTATTTTTATTTTTATTTTTATTTTTATTTTTATTTTTTATTTTATTTTTATTTTTATTTCATTTTTATGCTTATGCTTAAGAGATCGTTAGTGCAAAGTTTAACAAGTAACGGACCGACAAAAGAAAATTATAAAAATTAAACAAGTGCGTGGATTCGGTTAGTAAATGTTTTCCGGGTTGGAAAATGCAAATATTTTAAAGACCGAGGACTGAGAGTGTATTTTTGGTGAATACTCGCGATGTTTTGACCTTATCGCGAGATAGGCTGACCCTATATAAATGGGAAACCTAAAAATATCTTTCACTATTCACCGAACACTTTTACTTTTCACTCTCTCTCTTCTATCTTATCTTCAACTCTCAAACCCTAAATCTTCTTCAAATCTTCAACGATCCGGCCTATTTTATGTAAATCTAAGGGGTTTGCCTTCAAACTTTCCAGAAACCTAATTCAGGTTTGGGCGACACCCAAGGAAAGGAAAAGGAATCAAAATTTAAGCCAAGGAACTTTTTCGCTTGGAAGGAGGTTTCGCTTCTCATGGTCATGCGAAGCGAAATGCCTTTTGTTTCTCTTCTCATGGTTATGAGAAGCGAAATGCTTTTTCGCTTCTCATGGTCATGAGAAGCGAAATGATCTCTGTTTCGCTTTTCATGATAATGCGAAGTGAAACACTCTTTGTTTCGCTTCTCATGATCATGCGAAGCGAAATGCTCTTTGTTTCGCTTCTCATGGTCATGCGAAGCGAATTGAGTCCTTGTTTCGCTTCGCTTGGCCATGGGAAGCGAGACACCTTTTTGTTTCGCTTCGCATGGGATGCGAAGCGAAATAAGTGTCATGCGAAAAAGTCATACTTAGCAAAATTTTTGAAAATTTCAAACTCAAGCTACAGGACTGTTTTGGCTATTGAGGACTATTTGAGTTTATGAACTGTTTTGGGACTTTGTCAATAACATCATCCCTTCAAGTCCCTTACTTGAAATGATTTAGGTACATCTATCATTTATCCTTTTGCCTCAGATGTCATGTCAAATCCAACACAGAGTGATCATTCTCTGTTGATTTAACTATCAGGCCTTAGACATCTCACTCTCAACGAATAAGAGGGACAAATCCCCTCTTGACTACATACGTCTCTCACAATCACCTTGTACCAGACCTGATCTTAGCCTTATGTACTGTCATGTTTCAGAGTAGCGAAGAACTAAGTCAAAGTATAATACTTGGTGAATATCAAGACCCAATATGTATCTCAGGTCGGAGGATACTATGATATTCACCTTTACTCAAATTTACTTATGATCAATCACAAGGATTCCATGTAGTAATATTTGAGAGCGGGTCAGTCCAATATTTATAACCCATAAATATCTATGAACCTTGGCAGCATCCCTTGCTCTATATTTATATCCCATGAATATCCACCAATCCAAGTTCATAATAGTCTTACCTTCATATTTGTTCCCACAAATATGAGCGACTACGGACATTTAGAATAAGTAACTTATTCACGGATTTAAACATGCTAAAATGGAACATAACTCAAAATGTTATAATCATAAGCCATAATCATATGAATGAGTCAAAATAACAATTGTTCCAATATCCAAATACAAAATTCGATCATATCCAATCACTAGAATATCGAAGTCCTAAGGCACAAGTATGACCCTCATGCTTTGGCCTTTCAAGGAGCTTCGTGAGTGGATCCGCAATGTTTTGATCGGTGTGAACTTTGCGAATACATATCTTTCCCTTTTCAACTTCATCCCTTATGTAGTTGAACCTCCGCTCAATGTGCCTTGTCTTTTGATGTGCACGAGGTTCCTTGATTTGAGCAATCGCACCCTCGTTGTCACAAAAGATCTCTAGAGGGTCCTGAATGGTACGGACTACCCTTAGGTCGGCAATGAATTTTCTAATACACGCAGCTTCTTGAGCTACCAATGAGGCGGCGATGTATTCCGATTCCGTGGTGGATAATGCTACCACGTGTTTCTTTGAGCTCTTCCAAGATATTGCCCCACCATTCATAACGAAAACATATCCCGATTGTGATCTAGAATCATCTCGATCGGTTTAGAAACTCGCATTCGTGTAACCCTTTACAATGAGTTCCTCCTCACCCGAACCGTATATTAGAAACATATCCTTAGTCCTTCTAAGGTATTTCAATATACTCTTGACCGTCATCCAATGGCTACTTCCCGGATTATGTTGGAATCTACTTGTCATGCTTAAAGCGCATGATACATCCGGTCTAGTGCATACCATTACATACATGATGGATCCAATAGCCGATGCGTATGGGATCCCATTCATTCTATCTTGCTCTTCCTTCGAGCTTGGACATTGAGACGCACTTAATATCATTCCTCTTTGAATAGGTACCAAACCTTTCTTAGAGTTCTCCATCTTGAACCTCTTCAAGATTTTGTCAACGTATGCACTTTGGTTTAAACCTATCAACCGCCTTGATCTATCCCTATAGATCTGTATTCCCAAAATATAGGCGGCTTCACCAAGATCCTTGATTGAAAAACTACTTCCAAGCCATGCTTTTACACTCTCCATGGTTGGAATGTCATTCCCAAATAGTAGTATGTCATCAACATACAATACTAAGAAGGTTATGATGCTCCCACTAGCTTTCTTATACACACAAGCTTCATCACCATTCTTGATGAACCCAAATTTCTTAACTTCTTCATCAAAACGGTGATTCCAACTTCTAGATGCTTGTTTCAATCCATAGATTGATTTCTTTAACTTGCATACTTTGTTAGGATGTTGTGGATCGACAAAACCTTCGGGTTGAACCATATAGACACCTTCCTCAAGATGCCCATTAAGGAAAGCGGTTTTGACATCCATTTGCCATATCTCATAGTCATAATGTGCGGCTATGACAAACAATATCCAAATAGACTTTAGCATTGCTACGAGAGAAAAAGTTTCATCATAGTCAACCCCTTGAGTTTGAGTGAAACCTTTTGCTACAAGTCTTGCTTTATAAGTATCCAAGTTGCCATGTATATCGGTTTTCTTCTTGAAAACCCATTTACTTCCAACCGGTTTGGAATTAAGAGGTGGTACAACCAAATCCCATACTTGGTTGTCATGCATGGATTGCATCTCAACGTTCATGGCCTCAAGCCATTTGTCACAATCGGATTGTGACATTGCATCACGGTACGTGGTTGGTTCATCCAAATCTACCACATAGCATCCATCCATGAAGAAACCATATCTTTCGGGTGGATGACTAATCCTACCGGATTTGCGAACGTTTTGTGTGTGTTGATCAACCATTTAATCATTTTCAACAACCTCTTGTTGATTGCTAGTATCAACCAAATGTATATCGGCTTGTGGTTCTCGATCCTCCTTGAGTTCCACCGTTCTACTAGTACCTTCCATAAGGAACTTAGTTTCCATGAACTCGGCCTTTTGAGCAACAAATACCTTTTGCTGGTTTGGGTTGTAGAAATAATATCCCATAGAGTTCTTGGGATATCCTACAAAAATACACTTAGTGGATCGACTTTCAAGTTTGTTTTGGGTGTTGTTCTTGACATAAGCCTCACAACCCCATACCATTAAATATGACAATGATGGAACCTTTCCATTCCATATTTCAAAAGGTGTTTTGTTCACTTTCTTGGTTGGGGCCATATTTAGAATACGGGCCGCGGAAAGCAAAGCGAAACCCCAAAATGATAGAGGCAACGTGCTTCTAGCCATCATAGATCGAACCATATCTAATAGAGTTCGATTCCTCCTTTCGGACACACCATTGTGTTGTGGTGTTTCGGGTGGAGTAAGTTGTGAGATGATCCCACAAATTCTAAGATGATCTCGGAAAGCATCACTTAGGTATTCACCTCCTCTATCCGAACGAAGTACTTTGATGGTTTTATCGAGTTGATTTTGTACTTCATTTTGGAAGACTTTGAACATTTCAAAGGCTTCATCTTTGTGTCTTAACAAGTACACATACCCATAACGACTATAATCATCGATAAAAGTAATGAAGTATCTTTCACCAGTCCTTGTCATTGTCTTAAAAGGACCACATACATCCGAATGTATGATACCCAATAAGTCTTTTGCCCCTTCGTTTGTCCCACTAAAGGGGTCCTCGGTCATTTTCCCTATTAAACAAGACTCACACTTATCAAATGAATCATCTTCACTTGATTCCAAAAGACCATTCTTTTGAAGTGTATGTGTGCGATCTTTGTTTATGTGACCAAGGCGACAATGCCAAAGATAAGTCTTACTCAAATCCATTTTGAGTTTCTTGGTGCTTGATTGGTACAACATGTTATCAAAGGATGTGTTATCATGAACTAATTCATAAATGCCATCAGACGGCATTGCTTTAAAATAAAAGACATTATTCATGAAAACACAAATACCATTGTCCACAAATTTAAAATCATACCCATATTGTCTTAACAAAGAAACAGAGATAATGTTCCTAGTCAAATTAGGAGCATACAAAACATCTTTCAAAACAACTTCCAAACCATTTGGAAGTTTCAATGTATAGTCTCCTCGGGCTTCGACAACAACCTTTGCTCTGTTGCCCATGAAGAGACTAATATCTACTTTCTTGAATCCTTCATTTCCCTTGAACCCCTGCAATGAATTGCAAATATGAGTTCCACATCTGGTATCCAATACCCATGTGTTAGAGGAAATAAGATTAAGATCAATATGAATCATGAAAGTTGTACTCGAGGACTGCCCCGCATCCCTCTTAGCTTTCAACTCTTTGAGATAGGTTGGACAATTCCTCATCCAATGCCCTATCTCCCCACATCCAAAGCACAGATCCTCCGAGCTAACCTTTAGCTTCTTCGGTTTGGGTGATTCCACTTTTGCCTTTCCCTTGAACTTGCCCTTGACTTGCCCCTTTCCTTTGGCAAACTTTGCCTTAGGTTCCGGGTGATGCCTTTTCTTATTGCCTCCCTCATTGATCATGAGAACGGGTAAAACCTTTTTACCCATTCTCGTCTCGGCCGTTTTGAGCATTGCGTGAAGCTCACCAATGCTCTTGTCCCACCCATTCATGTTATAATTCATAACAAATGTCTCAAACCTTTTAGTTGAGCCATTTAGGATCAAATCCATGGCTAACTCGTTTGAGACGCGAAAATTAAGGCGCTCGAGACGATCAATGTGGCTTTTCATCTTAAGTACATAAGATGAGACCGATTGGGTTTCTTCCATACGGCATGCATGAAGCGCTCGAACCGTTTCGAAGCGTTCCACCATAGATTGTGTAAGGAACATTTCCTTAAGTTGGGTGATCATGTCGTACGCCCCATGAAGTTCAAAGTCCTTTGGAATCTCAGGAATCATAGTTCCCAACATGAGGCAAGAAACTTCCACCGAATCCTCATTGTGCTTAAGCCAATTGTTATGGTCTTCGGCATCGTCAATGCTAGGTTCATCGGGAATAGGATCTTCTAATACGTAGTATTTATTTTCTTGCTTGAGAACGATTCTCAAGTTTCGATACCAATCTATAAAGTTGGTATAGTTTAGACAATCCTTGTCAAGAATAGATCTTAGTGATAGGTAATTGACGGGTGGAATAATAACGTTAGGTGGATTGTTGATTGCGGCCATCTACAAATATAACAAAGCTCAATTTTAGTATTTTCGATATCAATTATTTTAATCGTTAATACCCTTTATGTCTCCAAGACAATTAATGATTAAAATTTAGAACCCAACGTTACATTCAAATAGTAGGTAGGTGACCTTTATCCCACTATTCAAATTAACAAGGTAGTCAACGTTTGACGATTGCAACGCTTTGCAACTTCTAGTTTTATGGGATCGGTTAAGCATCTCATGCTTAGTTGGCATGTTTAATCCCATCAACACCATTGTATGCCATGCTTCGGTGACCCTATTCACATGGTTTCCAATTTAAGTCGTCCTACTTACACACACGTGTGAGTTTACACATACAAGTGGTTATGTGGCCTTTATCCCACAAATATGGCAAACCCACCTCAACTCACAAGTTTCCTCTAATGCGGTTAGGTGACCTTTATCCCACACCGAGTTCCCAAGTGATTCGAGTGTCGTATAAAAGGATGGTGTTCAACTTATTTTATAAAAGGGATTTTTAGTTTTCTAAATTCTAGATTGGAAAACTTTTTATGTACCTTTCATTTGCATGCATTCAAATGTATGGTACTTATTTGAAAAACCCATTTTCAAAGTTCCTATTAATAAAACCCATTTTATTATGAAATCATTAGCCTTTAATAAAACCAATTTTTATTACCAAACGATTTCTAAGGAACCAATTTTATGCTAATTGTTGATTTTAAGTTGTTAGGAAACCATATTGCAATAACACAAACAAAATTAAAACAACCATGCAAGCATAAAACATACACAACCACAAGTTCATAACCATAGCCTCCTAATGTTGACCACACTTGTTGACCGAAGACAAGTGTGTCAAAAGGTCTCTCCTAAGGGACTCAAAGGAGATGTGCTTATGTCGGTGAACTCCCACTTGATCCCGCATCCAATTGCTCCAAGTGTTCACCCCCGTGTTGTGGTCTCCATCATTTTATTTGGGCTTCCTTCCTTGCATCTTCTTTTACAAAAAATATATCCTAATACATTTTTATAGTAAAAGAAATGTATCTAATCTACTTATTATTACAAACCAAATGAAATAAATAAATAGATTACACAACCCAAATAAATTACAACCATATTGAATGAACAAACAACCACTTTGAATGAACAATCATAACAACACAAACATTCAACTAAACACAAGGCCATGGCTAGGTTATGAACATCCATTACATATCCAAATATGCAATAACACAATGACCCAAAATTGGTTCCTCTTTCCCTAAAACTTTCGGCCCAAACTTGACAAAACCGAAAGTTTTGGGTTTTATCCAAACAACACAAATAATCATCCAAATGACTTAGTTTTTCAAGATTACCACATGCATGTAAACTATAACCTTGGAAAACCATGGGTAACCAAAACCCCCAAAATTTTCGGCCATATGGTAAAACCCCACCATAAACCCGAAAATTTTTGGGTCTAATGAAGCATGCATCCGTATAAGCGGCTCTTGATGCCATTGTTGGGTTTTAACAAGATTATCAAAGCCATAAAATCACAATTTTATGTAAAACGCAGCGGAAATAAGTTTTAAATCTTGTTAATTTGATATCTATAAAACCAATTTTACACATGCAAAACCCAAGCCCGGATCCAAATACGAAATCCATACTATCAAACACACGCATGTCACTATAAGTCCATTCATGTAAGGATACCTTTCAAGAGAACAAATCCGGGTGAAGAAGGAGATGATGGAAGGGTAAGAACTTCAAAGGGAAGGTCCTCAAGCTTGCATACCCCAAGCCTTCGACAATACACCACTTCTAGCTAGGATTTTCACTTGAAAAACTCCTCTTCCTTACCTTTGATCTTGCCCGAATCCAAGAGAGAAGAGAGGAAGAGCTGAGAGAGTTTTGTGTCTTGTGTTGTTGTGTCATGAGAGAAAGAGAGATAATGGTGATAAAAGATGCACCACCCAAGTCCCCCAATGAGACTCCTTGCATGTACCCACTATCTTTGGGATAATAATAAAATAATACAAAGATGAAACAAAAGAGGGGGGGCGGCCCCTCTTCTTACCTTTCTTATTATTATTATTATTATTTTTCATAACTTTCCATATATACATAACTTACATTGTGTTATGTATAACTTGCATTGTGTCATGCACAACAATATTATGTTATACATAATGCTTTGTGTTATACATACTTATACTGTGTCATACACAATGCGTTGTGTTACTCACACTTACGTTGTGTCATACACAACAATAACACATTATAGGTAACATGCTTAACATATTATTAATTAACCATTTTAAATAACAATATGGAATGTTCTTTCTCAAAGCATAAATCATCCATATGATTTATTTATTTCACAAGTACATTTTATTTAGAAACCCCTTTCCAAATAACTCAAGTGTTAATATTCATTTGTTATGATCATATCATATATAAACAAATATTATTGGTGTTTGTCTAGCTTGTTATTGGGTATGACCCGACTTGGATCATGACATACTAGCCACATCAATTATAATATGTGTCTTGGGCATACCGAGTCCAACATGTTTGTTGAACAGTTTGTAGATCTAGGCTTGTTCATATGTTCAAGGGTTCAATTGACCATGTAAATCTAAGGGGTTTGCCTTCAAACTTTCCAGAAACCTAATTCAGGTCTGGGCGACACCCAAGGAAAGGAAAAGGAATCAAAATTTAAGCCAAGAAACTTTTTCGCTTGGAAGGAGGTTTCGCTTCTCATGGTCATGCGAAGCGAAATGCCTTTTGTTTCTCTTCTCATGGTCATGAGAAGCGAAATGCTTTTGGTTTCGCTTCTTATGGTCATGAGAAGCGAAATGATCTCTATTTCGCTTCTCATGATAATGCGAAGTGAAACACTCTTTGTTTCGCTTCTCATGATCATGCGAAGCGAAATGCTCTTTGTTTCGCTTCTCATAGTCATATGAAGTGAATTGAGTCCTTGTTTCGCTTCACTTGGTCATGCGAAGCGAGACACCTTTTTGTTTCGCTTCGGATCCCATGCGAAGTAAAATAAGTGTCATGCGAAAAAGTCATACTTAGCAAAATTTTTGAAAATTTCAAACTCAAGCTACAGGACTGTTTTGGCTATTGAGGACTATTTGAGTTTATGAACATATTGATCTTAGTTACTTGTAAATAGATTAAAATCTTATTTTACCTCATTAAACTAAAGGTGCATAATATTTATTAACTAAAATTAATTACTTAAAGCATATGTATATAATTTATTTTGTTCCGTTATAATGATGATTCTCATGATCTTATGGTTTAATTTCAGGGTCATAATAACTTTTGTGCTCTTGGGTTGCCAAAGGCAAAGGACGACAAAGTTTTCACGTCTATGGTTAAGGGGCTCAAGTAATCACCCCCGGCACATGCTATCATAGCTAATCCAGCCATTTATTATAAATAGGTCTTGGGCTTCTGGGCATTTGCCAAGGTTGCCGATGATTCTCTATCGTTTACAACAACAGTTGCGAGAAAAGAGTTGACCATCACTGAAGCAGACATTAGACGGGTTTTAAGAATTGCTGACGAACCTGCTTACACATATGAGAAGGGAGATAGGAAGAAGTTGGAAACATTTGTTACTCAGAGGAGATAAACCCAGCTACCGGAGAGCCTCGTACCATGTGGAAATACAGGGCACCGAAAGACTGTCACGAGATTTATCACGACGAGCCTTATCTTCCCAACATTCTCTGAGATTTCATAGATTGGGAGTTTGATAATAAAACCGGTGAGGCCGTCATTCACTACCGTGATATGCACGAGATTCGAGTGTTTGACGAGCATGAGCTTATGGGTCTACACATTGAGTATGTGAAGAAGCTCTACAACAAGCCACGGGGAACCGTCGAGGACTTGGGACGTCAGAATACAGACCGGATAGTTAAAGCCTTCAACAAGTTTGTGCGTAGACTTGTTGAACTTCCACTAACCGATGACGAATGTTTGGTCTATGACACCGACGGGTTCCAATACTAAAGACTAGAGGGAGATTGTTGGGTCCCATTTTGTTTATATTAGTCTTTTGTATTGGTCTTTATGTAATGGGCCATTTTGGTTATTTAATATGTAATAGGCCCAAGAGAAATAATTTTGTAAAGCCCATTGGGCATTTGATGTGACTTACTTCTCATGCATGCTTCCCTATAAATAGGAAGCATGCCATGAGAAGTGAGTGGTGGTAAGTTGTTCATGGTTAATCAATAGAAAACCTTTTACAAACTCTCATTCTTTCGGCTTTCTCTCTTTCTCTCAAACCATCCGAAAATAACCTCTCAAGATCCGAGACCGCTTAGGTGGCTTAGTGTGATTTCCGCTAGCACTAAGCTCGGTTGATCCAAGATTATTGTTAGATCCACCCGCGTTGGTACCTACACTCTCTTCATATATTCAAATGATGTATTGGTTTCATTAGTCTGCTGTGTTGGTTTCATTATTTTGGTGTTGTGCTGGTTTCACTAGTTTATTTGTGCTAGTATCATCATTCAGTTGTGTTGTGTTGGTTTAATAAATTGATTGTGCCGGTTTTAACATTTCGTTATAATTGTAACTTGTGGAATGCAAGCGACATAGTCTAAATTATAATAATTCTTTTAATAAAAATACATTGTGCTGGAAATAGATTTTTTGGTGTTGTTATGCTTGATGTTCATGATTCATGAAAGCTTATTGTGATATTACAAAGCGTTGATTTTAGCACATGCATGTGAAGTATATCAACACTTTCGTTTGTGGAGAAGTATAACAGCCCATTGAAAACAGGAGGATTGTATCCGCACGTTAAAAAGCCAATTTATAAACAAGCATTATGCTTCTCAAAGAATTAATTAGGGTATATGAGCATTTCAATGACAACAATCAGATTAAAAACAACAAAATAGTGAAAAAAAATCAAAAGATCTAAAAGTACTTATCTAAACAAGCAGCATTTATATGATTAGCATAGTACTTTATTTAACCAACACACACACATATATATATATAGATCTTGCGAGAAGTGATATTACAACGAGAAGTGCGAGAAGTGAATCTCAACCATTGATTTTATTTGATCAATGGTCATTACTCAAAATGGCACTCTTGCAATTTATTTTCACCATTTTAATGAACTTTAATACCAAAAAGGGCATGCTAGTAATTTTTATGTACCATCATCAAAAACAATTGTGTAACTCATAATTACTTAACTAGTTAATTAAATATTCCCATTAAAGCCACAACTAATTTTTTCTTTTGAAAATCATTTAATATTTTTGGTTTACTATCATTTTGAAGGCTTACAAATGTTTTATCTAATCTTATGGATGATGAATATCTTATTATTTGCATGTGTACAGTGAAGAAACTAGTAAAAACCTCTTTTATCCATATGAAGTGTAGGTACGTGCGTACACACATACATACGTAGGTACGCACGTCCCTATGTCCCTACGTGTGTACGCTCCTACGTACGCACATACACACATACATACATAGGTGCGTACCTACGGATATACCTACATGCCTATGTACATACGTCCCTACGTGCGTAGGTACCTATGTGCCTACATATGTACATGCCTATGTAATTATGTAAATACATACATTCATAAAGTGTATGGCGTACCTATGAGTTTCATATAATTGGAATATACATGTTAATTTTGATAATTTTGTAATAGTTATTAAAAATACATGTAAATTATATGTGTCATCTAACAAACAAAATAAAGTAAATACATGTTAATATTCAAATAAAATTTAAGTTACAATATTTTGTTTTGTAACTTACTAATAGTATTTAATAGTTACCACAAAAAGAAAAGTGTTCACTTGACTAACATGCTCTTATAATTAATAATTAAATAAATAAGAAGAAAAAATATGATTGTTTCTGATCACTTCTCGCCCTAAAAGTACTTCTGAAAAGAACCAAATCCTATATATATATATATATATATATATTGATTATCATTTTACGATGCAAACACACAATAATAAGATATTGTAAAGACCCGACTTAAGGAATTGTTAGGGTCTGGTCTGTAACGCCCGTTAATTCCGGTTTCAAGAATTAAAGCTTGTAGAGTATGTATAATTCTCGGGATTTATCCGACGTTTCTCGGAAGCCTTTGCGTCATCTCGGTACGTTAAACCATTTAACTTTCCTTCCATTTTGCCTTACACTTCAATTTGGAGGGACTTGGATGTAACTTTTGTTTTTATATCATAAAACAAAACAAACCCTAACCCTAACTCCTACCAGCAGCCGATCGCAGCAGCTACAGCCCTCCCACCTCGTTTTCCGTGCAGCTCCAGCCGAGTTCCAGCCCTCCCGAGTCTAATTCAAGGTCGGTATTAAGTGTCTACAACTCTTTTACACCTTAATTGATCATATTAACGCGTTTATTGGTCATTAATATTGAGTTTTGATGATAACAGTTTGCTGACAGATTCGTATACATTTATTGTAGGGTCTGTAACGCGATGATAATCCATTTTTTTTGATCGATTATTGATTCCATGATGTTCTACTTTGAGTCTAGTTTCCAGAAAGGTATAATACGTAATTTTTTGACTAGATTTGCATGGTTTTTATGAATTTATAAAATCGAGTGTCAAAGCTGATGCGGGATGACGGATTCTGGTCTGTCTTCTCGATGTCATAACCTTTTTTCAACAGGTCCAAATTGGTTGATTCCATTTCTGGAAGTTAGTATTTTGAGTTAGGAAACAAACCCAATTGTAATCGTTTAATTTGGTTCGGTAATGAATTTTATAAAAATAAAACCATTTTGTTGCGCACTGAAATAGCTGCACGTACCTTGCTGTGTTGGAGGAATTTTTATAATTTTTGTGTCCAATAGAAAAATATAATAAAAATATTTTTATAAATCTAAGGCATTTATTAAAATCTGGTAAAAATTTAATAATTTATTTCAAAGGTTATCCTATCTAATTAAATGCATCTTCGCATGCTAAAATCTACACGTTTTACTCGTTATTGATCGATAAGTTCGTTTTAGGCTTAACCGGTGGATGTTCAATTGTGTTCTTGTCGGGGCTGTTTGAAGTGAGTTTTTGCACCACAATCTTCCTAGGTATGTCCCGTATATCATACTCAAAGATCATGTTCTTAGGTGTTCGTTAAGTTGATCAACTAGTTGTAGTTTGATTGTTATGTTCGGTTGTCTAGAATTGTTGAGTTTGATGCGTTAATCGGTTGGATGACCAACCGAATCAGTTTGCATGGCCCTAGGGGAGTCCAAGGGCTGTGGGAAAATTATTTTTTTGATGCTCGGGGCTGTTGTGGTTAGTGCTTCGTCAATCGAGTCGCCGGTGCGCGAAATTTCGTTTAAATGTTAAAGTAAGAGTTGTAAAAAGGAACCGTCAACCCTATCAACTCGGGTGACATAATCTTGATGAATGAAAAGATTTAAAATGGAATTTGGTCTATTCGGGGGTGATTCGTTTAACAAATGGGTTTAAGGTTTATTTGTGACATTTGAGCCAAAACAAGGTACACCTCAGTACGTATTTACCGATTAAGCAAATAAACGCCTGTTGCGTAACAAACGAACTATTAACCGAACGGGTCGGGTTATGACCCAGATATCTCGGGGGGCCATTTATAAGTGATATACGATCTATACAAGCTAAAATATTAGAAATATGGTCTTAGTTTGATAGCAAACAAGTTAAACGAAGACATGCTCGTTTAACCACCCGCTATAGATTTAAACGCGAAAGATATTTACAAACCAAGCATTGTATCATCCGTTAAGCCGAAAAAAAAACTTACCAAACACTTATTTGAAATGTTTTAAGCGATCCATGAAAATATTTCTGATTTTTACAAACATATAGTATGTTTTTATAATTTTACACAAAACTAGCCGAAAAACACTCGTTCTCGCGCTTTTTAACGCACCCGATAAGTTTTTCGCGCCAAAAACCGAACCCGAACTAAATTTGGACCGGGCTTTTCGTGTTTGGGCTTGAGAAATCAGAAACTTGGGCCAACATGGGCCCAAGGTGGGCCCATATATATCCGGATCGCAACAGCAAACCCCCCCCCCCCTTTTAGTTCTTTCATATTTAAACTAGATACAAGATATTTTAACCTCATTTTCTTGAAAACTCTGGATACAAACTCTGCTCCAGCAATAAAAACTTCAAAACCTAAGGTAAGGAGCTTAAATAAGTAACTTTTGAACTTGTTTAAACTTGTTTAATACCATAAAAACATGTCTTGGTTACTAAAAATCATTCCTAACCGTGTAAAAATCCTAAAAATGGTCCATAAACATGTTTTGATCATACACATGGTAAGGAACCTGTTTTGATAGTTTTTTTGGCCATAACACGGATTAAAGGGTTGAACGACGATTTTACGGTTCAAAAGTTCGTTTTTGTACACTAGCCGAAACCCTAACTTAAGGGCTGTTATTTTGATGAAATATTGCTTGGTTTGTGATATAGGACTTGTATCTAGCTTTCTTAGAAGCACAAGAACCTGAAAACTTGATTAAAAAGTCGGAAACGAACCAAACCCGCTAAGGTAATGCCGAAACACTCGCTTACGGCTATTTAGGTTAAGGTTGTGATGTGCATATTTTTAGGACTTGAAATTTTTCAGGGATATCAGGGACCATGTCAATGAGTCTCTGTTCAAATTTGGTAATTTTTCGACCATCCGAGAATATTTGGCAAATTTAGTACCAAATTGGAATTTTTATTTGGGAAAAATAGCTAAAATACTTCAAAAATTATGAAATTTTTCTGGGAACTCATATTTGATGTATTTTGATCACATATGAATTTTGGGATCATTTGGAGAAGTTTAATGGTGTTTGGTTTAATTGCGTTCGTGTGAATTTTTACAGCCGAATTTGGGCCGAAAAGAATATTACACGAGCTTTTTACATTCTGGAATTGATACAGGTTGTTTTGGGACATGATTTGAGCATGCAGGAATTTTGGTGGAATTTTTGGAAATTGTTTGGGGGTAAACGGACGATTTTCAGGCGAAATATAGCTGATAAAATGAATTTTTATAAATTAATAAATCAGTAAATAAATTCCAGAAATATTTTTATAAAAACCTACATATTTTAATTGGTAAGTGGTTAAATTTTCATAATTTATTGATTAACGGTTGATTACTTATGCTAATCTGAATATTAAACAAATTCAGTTTTTATAAAAACCGGCAAGTTCGCGACTAACGAACCTGCGGGAATATCAAAACACCAAGAGTGATCAAAAATCATATTTTTGGATTAATTAAGTAAAAACGAACTTTTCTATGAAAAACCTGGACAATCCGGATGGATTGTGCGCGTTTCTTCTTAAATCAAACTGAATAAACGGAAACGGGCCCCGTGGCTAATCCGGGACCCCAGTATGTGATCTTTCTTTATAACTTAATCATTTTATTAACCAATACATTTACTCAAGCTTATTTTCCCATAAGTGTTTTCTGAACGCGTAAACGAGCAACTTGGCCCAGCTGGGAAAACGGGAGTCTGAGCCAAGTTCGGTTTTAAGTATTAGACATTGAACAACATCACAACCTAAGCCTATTGCCACTTTCTGGGCGTTCCAGCTACACCCAGATTAGTTATACAGCCCAGTTTAGTATTGAGATTATAATAATATTAAAATATTAATATTATTATAATATTGATTATAGGAACTACTGATAGCGGACTGAACAAACAACGAGCTGATATAGTGCTGATTATCTACTAAACCGTGAGTTTCATGACCCCACTTTTAAACTGTTTTACGAACTTTTGGGGTGAAAAGCATGTTTGATTACATATACATACCTGAAACATGTACTGATGTGAATTATCTAAGTGCTAACACACGAAAGTCCCCACGATCACAGTGATTAACTTCGAGCCGGTGGCTTGTGAATAGTACTATTGGTTTGACAAACCCAAACGGAATCGGCCTGGTTTCCGTGTCACATAGCGCCGTTTGCACATGACCATATTTATACAAACAGGCTATGTAGTGTTAGACATAGCTACCGGGGCATGTTGTGGGCGGAAAGGGACCATAGTGGTTGATTGAGCGTGGGAAATGGAGGCACGTAGCACGAACAGTCCAGGCTTCACTGTAGCTTAGCATAATTACATCACATACATACATACTTATTTCATGATTACAAGTGTTGACTTGTGAACACTCATTACTGTTTTCTTGAAACTAGTGAAACTCACCAACTCTAGTAGTTGACCCGTTTTAAACTGCTTTTCAGGTGTACCTAAATCGGAGTAATTTGGTGATCTGTTACTTGCCTGAAGTGTGTGGTCGATGCTATGTGAATAGAAGCAAGGGTGTTAGTAGTAAGAACGTTTAGTTAACGAACTAGTTTTGTTTGTATCGCCTAGACTGTAAAACAATGATAGAACGAAGAAATGTAATATATTGTAAATTAGTTTGTAATGTTTCTTTATAAACAATGTGTTGATATCAGAGGTGTCTGTTACATTCCTGTTTTACGCTTCCGAATTGTGCTAGTCGGGGTGTGACATTATTACACGCGCATTCGACCCGATTTGACTATCCTTGGGCCTTGGGCCAGGTGTTGGGCCTTGGGCCAAGTGTTGGGCCTTGGGCCAAGTTGTTGGGCCCTGGGCCAAAGTGTTGGGCTTGTACGGCCCATTAGGCTAGAGTGTTCCTACAGTCTAGTTTAGTAACGCGTTTTGTATAATTTACAGGCCCTTGCTTGTGATTGTGCCCTTAGGAACTTCCTAGCTCGTTGCAAGTATTCGATCAATCTCAGGTGAGTTCATGATGCCCTTTTTACTCATTTTACTTTTGGGCTAGCATGTGCACCTAAACGTTTTCTTATTTGATGAAATGTTTTAAAATGATTTTATATAGGCTTGCTAGTATATGGTAAGCCTTGGGATATTACATATATATATATATGGATATACATTTTTTCTTGGCCACTATTTGGCGATGTTGTAGTTGTTTCGACTACTGATGTTGTGTATGCATACTTCGTGTTTGCATGCACTGATGTTACGTGTTTGGGTTGTACGTTTGCTCGACCCTGATGTTATACGTGGATGATTATATATATATATATACTGTTATGTATATAGGGATGTTATTGAATGGATGTTTACATATACATTTTGTATATGTATGTATGAGGATGTTTAAGTTCGGTAATGATGATTAGATGGATGTACCCTTTTACTTTTAGAAAACCTTTGGTATGACTATCATGATTTTATTACTGATATCTTTTACTTAAAACTTGAACTCACTCAGCTCTAGCTGACTTTGTGTGCATGTTAGTGTAAGTTTCAAGATTTGGAAGAGGATGCCTTATCGCTTGGACGTGCACGGAGCTACTTGGATGGTGAAGGGCATACTGGAAGGAAGAATTTTTTATGAATATTTTATTTCAAGGAAACTTATAAAAGTTATACTGATTTTGGTTCTTGGACAAAATTCCCGGGTTTCGGGAACTTATTTCATTTTTCATGTTTTCCGCAAAATTTATAATCTGATACGTTTGTTTTAGCGGAAGAAACGGTTTTTAAGTTTATTAAATTTTACGAGTGTTTGAATGATTACCAACTGTGGGGTTCCCGGGGTTCGGGGCCTTACATGGTCCCTTCTGTCTTAGATATTAGTAGGGTCTGGTCCCTTCTGTCTCAGATATTGTTATGGTCTTGTCCCTTCTGTCTCAGATATTGTTAGGGTCTGGTCCCTTCTGTCTCAGATATTAGTAGGGTCTGGTCCATTCTGTCTCATATATTGTTAGGGTTTGGTCCCTTCTGTTTCAGATAACCATACCTGTCTTGTCACTCTATCATACATTCATTTTCATACATGCATACTATACATATCTTCTAGTCATGTATATACATATTCATTCATATAAACATTCCATAATAATATTCAATACTAAGTCATACATATATCTTACACATATCATACACTTACCACTTAGGGTAATTGTATTAACAACTATCACATAGGAGTATGCACACAGCCCCGAAAACATAACAGATAAAGGGGCTAGAAACTCACCTGAAGTCGGTTTCTCTCGCCGTTAATGGTAATCCCCTTCCTTAGCTGTGCACGGCTAATAGTGCAGCACATTACAAGTGTCAATTATCTATTACCACTACTACCTCATATATCTACATTAATGAACTCACAACTAACGGAGGTCTAGGGACAGCGCCTCTGGTAGCGGGGTCTAGGGGCGGCATCCCCTAGCAGGGTCCAAGGGGCAGAGCCCCTAGCACAGAAAAATTTTATTTTCATTAATAGGTCCTTTAACAAAAACGCATCAAAAAATGAATCAGTTCACGTTTTAATAACAACTTAAACAATTTCGCATGGGAGGAATTTCGCATATAATTTCGCTGCGCATGCCTATTTCGCTTCGCATAGCTTTTTCGCTTCACATGCCATTTTCGCTTCGCATGCTTTTTCGCTTTGCGTGCCTTTTTCACTTCGCATGGCTGTGCGATGCGAAATATCTATTTCGCTTCTCATGGCTGTGCGATGCGAAATACTGATTTCGCTTCGCATGGCCATGCAATGCGAAATTCCTGCCTTTCTTCGTTTTTTACCATTTTAAAGCCATTTTACTCCTAGACTCTTCCTTAGGACCCGATTTTACCATTTTTATGGGTTTTGGGTTGTACCAACTTTGTATACCCGTGTTTTACTTAGTCCGAACATTATCTTTTTGTCGTATAACACACCCGTGAGATTAAAACTCACCAAGTTTATGTTTTTCTTACACTTTACAACCCGATCTATCATTATATCGGTTTGCATGTCGATTCCAACCATATTAAACCGAAACCTACCTTTTACTTCGGGTTCGGTTCGGATCTGGACCAACTCGTAGATTTGGATGTATTCTTGTTGTTTTATGGTGTTTACACACAAGATTCGTTCTTCCTTTTTGCTTGAATTCGGATCCGGGTGTTAGAGAGAAAAGTGTGAGCTCTTGAGTGTGTGTGTGGGGGGGTAAAGAAATGGAATGGAGAAGAAGATGGGATATATATGTAGGGGGTCTAAGGGCCCCACCACCCACTTCCCATTTCCAAACAAAAACTTATCCAAACCTAAACACGCGCACAATTAAACTAACAACACACAGTTAATAATAAACTTTATGTTATTTATTATTTAACAGAAGTTGGATGTTACAAGTCTACCCTCCGTAAAAGAGGTTTCGTCCTCGAAACCTAACTATTACTACCAAACAAATGCTGGTAAAACTTGCACATCTCTTCTTCGACTTCCGAATTGGCATCCGATCCTTTACGATGCTTCCATATCACTTTCACCAAGGGAATAATCTTACGACGAAGCTGCTTTTCCTTACGGTCAACTATCTCAACGGGCTGCTCGACATAGTTCAGCTGCTCGTTTACCTTAATGTCTAGAAGAGGTACGTGAGACGTATCATCAGCGAGACACTTTCTCAAGTGAGAGACGTGAAACGTAGAGTGAATTCCTTCCAGCTCATCAGGTAGATCAAGCTTGTAAGCCACTTCACCCACACGGGCCACGATCTTAAACGGTCCTATATACCTTGGACTCAATTTCCCCTCTTTCTAAAACGTATGATCCCTTTCCAAGGCGAGACTTTGAGCATCACATAGTCCCCAACATTAAACTCAATCGGCCGCCTCCGCTTATTGGCATATGACTTTTGACGATATTGAGCAGCCTTCATTCTGGCATTAATCTGATCAAACCTTGAAGATGTTTCTTGCACAACTTCTAGACTGCCAATCTCCTTTTGACCAATTTCTCCCCAACAAATAGGAGTTCTACATCGTCTGCCATAAAACATCTAGAATGGTGGCATACCAATACTTGAATGGTAACTGTTGTTGTAGGAGAATTCTGCCAAGTGCAAATGATCCATGGTGATGTGTTCCCATTTCCATTCCAGTATCTCCAACGGCTGCATCTTTCCATACGGTTTCTGGTGTTCGGCCTTAACCTGTAGGCAAGTTAAACGCTTACTAACATAATCTACTACTTCATTCTTCATACCCGGCCACCAGTAGTCCTTCTTCAAGTCTTGATACATCTTGGTAGATCCTGGATGAATCGAGTACCGAGACTTATGGGCCTCGTCTAGGACTCGATTTCTAAGATTCCCATGACGGGGAATCCACATCCAGTCAAACCTGGTCTTTACCTCATGAGTATTATCCATCAACTCGGTTTGTTGCCCAAAAATCCTCTCCTTCTTCATTAACCCTTCGTCGGCTAACACCTCCATCTGCACCTTGCTGATCTCTTCGAAGAAATCTGAGTTGATGATCAACTTATAAGACTTGACCGTCACGATAACCTCTGCGTTCTTCCGGCTTAAGGCGTCAGCGACTACATTAGCCTTCCCGGGATAATACTTGATCTCACAGTCATAATCCTTGATCAGTTCTAACCACCTTCTCTGCCTTATATTCAACTCTTTCTGCTCAAAGAAGTACTTCAAACTCTTATGATCTGTATAGATAGTACACTTAGTACCGTACAAGTAATGTCTCCAGATCTTGAGAGCATGCACTACAGCTACTAACTCGAGATCATGCGTCGGGTAAGTACTTTCGTGAACTTTCAACTGTCTAGACGCATAGGCTATAACCTTCCCTCGTTGCATCAACACACAACCTAACCCTTGATGTGAAGCATCAGTACAGACTACCAAATTCTCCTCACCATCAGGTAGCACAAGGATTGGAGCATGTGTGAGTCTTTTCTTCAATTCTTCAAACGCTTTTTCTTGCAACTTACCCCAACCAAACACTACAGCCTTTCGGGTCATACCGGTCAACGGTGCGGCTATCTTGGAGAAGCTCGGAATGAATCTCCTATAATAGCCAGCCAACCCTAGGAAACTACGTACCTCAGTTGGGTTTTGCGGCGTCTTCCAATTCTTTATCGCTTCAATCTTTGCTGGGTCCACAGTAATCCCTTCAGGATTAATTATGTGACCTAGAAACTGCACTTCTCATAACCAAAAAGCACACTTTGAGAATTTGGCGTAGAGTTTCTCCTTCTTCAACACTTCAAGCACCTCTCTCAAGTGTCCAGCATGGTCAGACTCGCTCCTTGAGTAAATCAATATATCGCCAATGAAAACGATAACCGACTTGTCTAACATCGGCCGACATATCCTATTCATCATATCCATAAACTCTGCGGGAACATTGGTCAGGACAAACGACATCACGAGGAACTGGTAGTGTCCATACCGCGTCCGAAACGCTTTCTTAGGGATGTCTGCTTCTTTCACCTTCAACTGATGATAACCCGACCTGAGATCTATACGCGTGAACCAGCTTGCACCTTGTAACTAATCAAACAAGTTGTCAATCCGTGGCAACGGATATTAATTCTTTACCGTAAGCTTATTCAGCTCATGATAGTCTATGCACATTCTCATACTTCCATCTTTCTTCTGAACAAACAATACCGGCGCGCCCCACGGGGAAACACTCGGCCTTATAAAACCTTTGTCTAGGAGTTCTTGTAGTTGGGACATTAACTCTTTCATCTTGGATGGCGCCAGATGATAAGGTGATTTCGCGACGGGCTGTGCTCCTGGCATCAACTCTATCTGAAATTCTACCTCACGTTTCGGTGGCAACCCTAGAAGGTCCTCAGGGAACACTTCGAGATAGTCACAAACTATAGGAACGTCTTTCAATCCTTTTGTCTT
This sequence comes from Bidens hawaiensis, assembly GCF_021521415.1. Taxonomy (NCBI): domain Eukaryota; kingdom Viridiplantae; phylum Streptophyta; class Magnoliopsida; order Asterales; family Asteraceae; genus Bidens; species Bidens hawaiensis. The sequence continues at coordinate 52,629 of NW_027505355.1, forward strand.
GGCCGTAGCCTTGACAACATATGCTAGGTAGGCACTGTACCCTCGCCTTATCAAACCTTCGGCTTTTATCATCGAAATGACGTTAAGCCCTAAACTTTCTTTATCACTGTACACCGTCGTCGTACCACCATCCAAAGATTTTGATCTTAACAATTCACTCTTATAGACTATCTGAGCCTTAAACTCAGACGGTTAATCCATTACCAACTGCGTCGAGCCCTCTTAAGACCATAACATAACTAGTAGCAAGGAAATCACGTCCTTCTAGTTCTATTTTACAATTCTTAACCACTCACGAGATTTTAACTAAAGTACCACTAGTGGTTTCTTCATAACAGTCTCACGTACATAACAACATTCTTCCTAGTGTTCTTCTTTCACACTCGCTACACCACGTAGCTTCATCCTTTTATGCCTCTTCAATTAGGATTCCTTGATAGTCACCCGTAATTCTTGATCATTTCTACCTTCTCAACATTCACTTCATCACCCATGATTCCAACAAGTTCCCTTATAGAGTCACTATTGCCTGTATACTACATGTTTAGCTCATTTCACTTGACTTGTCTCAGTTTCCTTCATGTTGCCTCCACTTGGATTCCCAATCTGGGTTGCCTTTAAATGCTTCCGCGAGCGTTGTTGGTTTGAAATGCGAAACAATTGAGCAACTCCCTTAATATTTTTGGCTACAAGCTCCAAATGTGATTCTTCTTCGTTACTTCCTTTGGTTGGAATTCTACTTCTTTCGTATATCACGTTGTCACACATTTCTTCAAAAGGTGTCAGGTTGACACGTGTCCTACCGCAGCATCTAGTACGACGTCCTCGTGCTCGTCTCTTTACAACATTCGTCCTATCTTTTCTCTAAGGAACACAAACATTATCACTCCAGGAATTAGTTAGCACATGATTTGTAAGGTAAGTAGTTAATGACAGTGGCCAAGTGTAATTAACTCTTCACATTACTCCTCAGGTCCTACATACTTCCCTTTATGATTTCACTTGTGCTAGTTTCTACTACCCAACCATGCAAATATACAAATAACCTACATTCTTATCCCTAGCATTTAAGTTAGCATACACACCTTCTTCTTTATCAAGTAAGCTAACATACACAAATCCTTCTCTAGCAATTAAGCTAACATACACACATTCTTCTCTAGCAATTTAAGCTAGCATTTATACATTCTTATACTTTCATTTAACATGCATATACATATATTCTCAAATCTTTACATGAACTTAATCATGTACTTTACCGTTCTCGAGCTTGCTTGAGTGACACATGGCATTCTCGGACTGGCATCTTCTTTCTTTTATTCCTTAAGTCCCATTCTCTGTTCGAGTTTAAGCATGAAGGATGCTTATTCTCTCGAACTTATGCTTTGATACCAACTTGTAAGGCCCCGTTCCCGGTAACCCTACTTTGGTGTTGAATTTACTCATCAACACAATTCTAAAATCAGAGTTAATTAAAACTTTTGCAGAATAATTTAAAACTTCAAACATCACATTACAAAATATTCATTTTTGTCTTAACATACAAATTGTCTTTTCATAAACATTACATAAAATAGTCATAACACTTCTTCATAGATGCCAGTCTCTTTAGCTCGTGCCATGTGTCCCTCCTCAAGCCAGCTGCCTCAACCTATTTGCCTGCGTGCATACAAAAAGTCAGTTATGCTCAGTGAGTTCTAGTTAATCAATTAACATACATTTCATTCATACCATACTCATACGTGTCCGAAGATACGTATTCTTACCTCATTTTACTATTACTTCTTTCATACATACTTTACATACATGCATACGTTCTTACATACCTTCTTTCATAAAACCCTATGGTATACCATAGGCTATTCTATCTCTACCATCACAGATATTATTAGGGTCTGGTCCCTTCTGTCTCAGATATTATTAGGGTTTGGTCCCTTCTGTCTAAGATATTAGTAGGGTCTGGTCCCTTCTGTCTCAGATATTGTTAGGGACCAGATATTGTTAGGGTCTGGTCCCTTCTGTCTCAGATATTAGTAGGGTCTGGTCTCTTCTGTCTCAGATATTGTTAGGGTCTGGTCCCTTCTGTTTCAGATAACCATACTTGTCTCGTCACTCTATCATACATTCATTTTCATACATGCATACTATACATACTTTCTAGTCATGTATATACATATATATACATATTCATTCTTATAAACATTCCATAATAATATTCAATACTTAGTCATACATATATCTTACACATATCATACACTTACCACTTAAGGTAATTGTATTAACAACTATCACATAGGAGTATACACACAGCCCCGAAAACATAGCAGATAAAGGGGCTAGAAACACACCTGAAGTCGGTTTCTCTCGCCGTTAATGGTAATGCCCTTCCTTAGCTGTGCACAGCTAACAGTGCAACACATTACGAGTGTCAATTATCTATTACCCCTACTACCTCATACATCTACATTAATGAACTCACAACTAATTGGGGTCCGGGGGCAGCACCCTTGGTAGTGTGGTCTAGGGGCGGTAGCCCCTAGCAAGGTCCAAGGGGCATAGCCCCTAGCACGGAAAAATTTTATTTTCATTAATAGGTCCTTTAACAAAAACGCATCAGAAAATGAATCGGGTCACGTTTTAATAACAACTTAAACAATTTCGCATGGGAGGAATTTTGCATGGAATTTCGCTTCGTATGCCTATTTCGCTTCGCATAGCTTTTTCGCTTCGCATGCCTTTTTCGCTTCGCATGGCTGTGCGATACGAAATATCTATTTCGCTTCTCATGGCTGTGCGATGCGAAATACTGATTTCGCTTCGCATGGCCTTGCGATGCGAAATTCTTGCCTTTCTTCGTTTTTTACCATTTTAAAGCCATTTTACTCCTAGACTCTTCCTTAGGACCCGATTTTGCCATTTTTATGGGTTTTGGGTTGTACCAACTTTGTATACCCGTGTTTTACTTAGTCCGAACATTATCTTTTTGTCCTATAACACACCCGTGAGATTAAAACTCACCAAGTTTATGTTTTTCTTACACTTTACAACCCGATCTATCATTATATCGGTTTGCATGTCGATTCCAACCATAAAACTTAATCATTTAAACCGAAACTTACCTTTTACTTCGGGTTCGGTTTGGATCTGGACCAACTCGTAGATCTGGATGTGTTCTTGTTGTTTTATGGTGTTTACACACAAGATTCGTTCTTCCTTTTTGCTTGAATTCGGATCCGGGTATTAGAGAGAAAAGTGTGTGCTCTTGAGTGTGTGTGGGGGGGGGGTAAAGAAATGGAATGGAGAAGAAGATGAGATATATATAGGGGGTCTAAGGGCCCCACCACCCACTACCAATTTCCAAACAAAATCTTATCCAAACATAAACACGCGCACAATTAAACTAACGACACACAGTTAATAATAAACTTTATGTTATTTATTATTTAACAGAAGTTGGATGTTACAAAAAAGGACCAAAGAAGAAGATGCAATTGAATAAGGCAGTTGAATAAGTCGTATGATGAAGAGCAATGGTGAGTTATATGAATCAGTTTTGAAAAATTAAAATTGCAAGACAATAGGGATATAATAATATGCCAATTTCAAAAAAGCTTTAAATAATTTCCTTAAATATTGAATGTTGCCAAAGACAAAAATACCCTTAATGAGACTTACAAATTTATAACTTGTCAATTTTCTAATTGGTTCCTATCATTCTGACAAAAAAAACCATTTCTATTTGATCCTTTCTCTATTATTATATCCCTATTGTCTTGCAATTTTAATTTTTCAAAACTGATTCATATAACTCACCATTGCTCTTCATCATACGAGTTATTCAACCGCCTTATTCAATTGCATCTTCTTCTTCGGTCTTTTTTTTCTTATTATTGTGTGTTTGCATCGTAAAATGATAATCAATATATATGTGTTGGTTAAATAAAGGACTATGTTGATCATATAAATGCTGCTTATTTAGATAAGTACTTTTAGATCTTTTGTTTTTTTCATTATTTTGTTGTTTTTAATCTCATTGTTGTCATTGGAATGCTCATATACCCTAATTAATTCATTGAGAAGCATAATGCTATGCGGATACAATCCCCCTTCTGTTTTCAATGTGTTGTTATACTTCTCCACAAACAAAAGTGTTGATATACTTCACATGCATGTGCTAAAATCAACGCTTTGTAATATCACAATAAGCTTTCATGAATCATGAACATCAAGCATAACAACACCAAAAAATCTATTTCCAGCACAATGTATTTTTGTTAAAAAAATTATTATAATTTAGACTATGTCGCTTGCATTCCACAAGTTACAATTATAACGAAATGTTAAAACCGGCACAATCAATTTATTAAACCAACATAACACAACTGAATGATGATACTAGCACAAATAAACTAGTGAAACCAGCACAACACCAAAATAATGAAACCAACACAGCAGACTAATGAAACCAATACATCATTTGAATATATGAAGCGAGTCTTGTCCATATTAATAACAACATAGTATTTACATAATAACAACACGTAAAATCATCTTTCATTTTTCTAAAAAGAAAATAAAATGTGGCAATTCAAGTTCGTAAAATAACAATATTTGATTTATATGAAGCAATTATTAGTGATCCATAATATTTTATTCTAAATTTGTCTCTTTAAATTTTGTAACGGACGAGTATATAAATGATGTGCTATTTTCTTGAGATTTAGTTATTTTGGAATTCCAGTTATACCCTTAATCCCTTTTAAAATTGTAATTAAGTTAATTTGGTGATGTATCATAAATCTCATCCATAGATTAAAAAAATAGACGAACTAGATTTGTTCTCACCATTCTTATAGAAAACATGATTTCTACCGGATCCAATCCCTATAATAATATGCCAATTTCAAAAATATTTAAATAATTTCCTTAAATATTGAATGTTGCCAAAGACAAAAATACCCTAAATGAGACTTACTAATTTATGACGTGTCAATTTTCTAATTGGTTCCTATCATTCTCACAAAAAAATCCATTTCTTTTTTATCCTTCCTCATATTAACCTACAAAACAATGCTCTAAATTGAATATTGATTGGAAGGAAAAGAAAAACCCTACAACGAGGATGTGGGCACAGACGCAAAAAGAGAATTCCAAGAGAAATATTAATATAATTTGTGAGAAGCTGCCGCAAGTCCAAAGGTATTTTTTTGAGGACGATTTCTTTTTTATCTTGGTGGCTACTGTTTGTCCGAGCAAGGAAAAGAGAGGAGGAAACAATCAAGTGTTCATCGATTAGAGAGTGCCCCGGTTTCACATCTACTCATCTAAAGGCGGTTCTTTTGGTTTGAATTATTTATTTTTATTATGAATTTAGTCTTTGAACTTATTTATTTTATTATTGTTTTGAGCATGACTATTGGCTAAAACTTTATTAGTTGCCTAGGTTTTGAATGAATATTTGTTGACTTTTGGTTTGTTTGTCAGTATTGGGTGATTAGTGTTGGACTAATATTATAGTAATAAACTTTTTGAAGTTTAATAAGATGAATATGCATACTTATTTTTAATTTGCTTTTATTCAATAGCTCCATATGTGTCTTTGTGAATGTTTTTCATGTGTAGACGCTTATTAGGTTACCTACTGTGTGTTCGTAACTAGTTTATGGTTTATAGTCGACATATTCCATAGGAACTATTGTTTGAGGGTTTAGAGATTTTAAGTGTTCTACCTATCTTGAGATTGAGAGGTAATAGATAGTTGGGGTTGTCTTGGTCATTAGGTGGTTTGGGCATAGATTGCCCGAGAGTAGATTTCCCCCTTATCGTCTTTTGATTTTTGCTATCCTATGTCTTTTGAGGATCTTTAGGTTACTCCTTATGTCCCTGACACTCCCGGATATATTGTGATTAGTGATACTGAGAGGTGATCTAGTCATTAGAGTACTTTAATATTGTTGGAGAGATTGAGAAGTAATCCAACCAACCGGTTTGCGTCATACGTTCCTTAGGTAAACCTTTTAGGTCACACCCAGTGAATGATCAGGGATCCACTAGGATGTCTAGGGTGTCGTATCTTTAGATCCCGGTTCCATCATAGTTTTCATAGCCGATAAGCTTCAAAGATTCACAAATAGGATTTCAAGCCTAGGTAACGCCCTTTCTCATTATTGTTTTTGTCTAGGTAACGCCTTTCTCATTATTGTTTTCTTCTAAGTCTTAGAGCTATAATTTATTTTTCTTAGTTTAATTTAGTTAAATTAATTATAAGTTTTAAAATAAAATAAATAAAAATTCAAAAATAATTAGTGTAAGTATCAGTTTTAGTTTAAGTATTCTTTAGTTCATAGTTAATACATAAAAAACACAAAAATCAATTAAATATATTTATTTAAGTTTTTATTCAGAGTTTAGTTTAGGAGTCGCTAGTGTCCTTTGGGTTCGATATCCTGGACTTCATTAGGCTTTACTACAGTCGATAGGTACACTTACCTGTTTAGTGGTCTAGCATTAAGAGAGTCTAGGTTTATAAATTTAAAACTAGAGTGCCTATATTATGTTAAGTTTTTATAGACCGCTTTTTGCACATCAAAACATGGCACGTTCAACTCACAAATGATTAGGCACTTTCACAATCCTAGTGTTGTTGCAAATCAATAGCAAACGAACCCTAAGAAGCATCTCACCGAACACCTTGTAAGCAGAATTAACGACAACTAAAGTTGATCACTAAGAAGCATTTCATCAAACACCTTGTAGGCAGAATTGTAAAATTATTCCTCTGATTATACCACTCAAGTACAAAGATATCAGAGTGAGAGACCTCAAGCAAAAACAAACCGATCGAAAGATGACAACAGACGATTGAACACATGCACAGCTAAGAACCTCCTCTCTAATTCGATGACTTTATTATCCTCTGACGATGGTCACTATAAACATGACTAATTGAAACAATATAAACTGGAAAGTTAAATGACAAACACCGCTGCAGAAGGTACAAAGCACATGAGCATAATAAGAGAAGCAAAGTGTTACGACAATAAGTGTTGATTTTGTTTGGTTAGACGTCTGAATGACTATGCAGAATTACTATTTTACCCCTCTAAACTATTTCATGTTGAATGAAATATATCTGTTTAGTGAGAGCTCTTAATAGTTGTACTTAATGACCAAACTTACATTATAACCAACCAAAATACATCTTAAAACAAATTTCACTATAACGAACTAAAATACATCTTAAAGTTTGTTCACCAATGCACTGACACAAATAAATTAAAAATATACCCACGAACAGACAGACTCCTAAACATCAAACAAGGCTTGAGCTAAATCTAGACAAACATAACACCTATTTTAGTACAAGTAGTAATTGAACCCGAGCATTGATTGCTTATATGTTCCAAAAGTAAGGTTGCTCTTCAATCATAGCCAAAATGGTGTTATTTTTATCAAAGAGTGGCCTGATACAAAGTTGAAATTACCCATAACCTAAACTAGAATTTTGCCCATCACGGTTTGCGGCATTACTCGAGAGCACGTTTGTTACCGTGTAACATCCTACTTTTTCAAATAATAAATAGAAAAATTTTATTTATTTAGTTACGTGGTATTGTTCAATTATGTTAAATAATAATAAGATTAGTTCTTGGCTTGGAAAATAAAATATGAATTAGGGGATGGTTATAGGCCTTATGGTCCATGGGCTTATAATACATAAACCCTTTAAATCTCCCTAAAATCCTAAAACCCTCATTTCCACCATCCAAGCCTCCCTACAAACATACAAACACACTCCTTCCAATCGAACCCAAATCCGAGGGGAAACGAGGTGTTTTTTCGTGATTCAATCTCCATCAAACAACTAAGGAAATGTACCAAAATCCTAGCTCAAGCCAAGCTCGAATCGGAATCGAGCCAAGCTTGGGAAGAAGGTATTTAAGAGGTTATGTATTTAATGTCGGTTTTCCATGAAAGTCAATAGGGTTAATGTCCCTTCGTACACTTCGGCTTATGGGCGGAATTCACGATAAAAAAGTTATTGTACTCATCGATTCCGGTTCCACCCATAAAATTATACAACCACGTGTGGCCACGATACTAAAGTTAGCTGCTCAGGCAATAGAACCATTCTCAGTTATAGTTATGGTTGGGAATGGGCAACGCATCGAATGTACCACCTATTGCCACCCAGGTACCTCTCTTAACCATAAAACTTTTTTGGTTCCGTTTTATGTTCTTCCAACCGAAGGAGCGGATATTGTTTTAGGGATCGAATGGTTAAGTACGCTTGGGCAAATTGTTACGGATTTTTCGATTCCACAGTTAACGTTTAAAGTGGACAGTACTGATTGTGTTTTGTAAGGCGAACAATTCAATAATTTGGTTACTACAAGCTCCCTTCATTGTTTAATTCGGGAAGATTCGGTGGCTTTGCTTCACACGTTAGTTTTTCAAAACAACCCTACTAAATCCACAACCACCAACTCTTTATCTCACGACAACCCACTTATCCTCAAATTATTACAAACTTACAATACCCTATTTGACAAACCGTTATCCTTACCACCTCACCAAGTCCATGACCACCATATTCCAACCCTTCCTGATTCTAAACCCGTTAATTTCAAGCCTACCGATACCCTCACTTCCAAAAACAAATAATGACCAATCTTATCGCCGAGATGTTGCAACAAGAGGTCATCAAACCCAGCACTAGTCCTTACTCGTCTACCGTCCTATTAGTTCAAAAAAAGGATGGCTCGTGGAGATTTTGTGTTGATTATTGTGCCCTCAACGCTATTACGATTCGCGATCGGTTTCCAATTCCGACCGTGGATGAATTATTAGACGAGCTACATGGGTCCATGGTTTTTTTCCAAAATCGATCTACGGGCCGGTTATCATCAAATTCGGTTTGCACCATTGGACGTTTTTAAAACAGCATTTTGAACCATAGATGGTCATTATGATTTTTGGTGATCCCCTTCGGCTTAACCAATGATCCCTCCACGTTTCAAGTCGCAATGAACGACCTATTTCCTCCGGTCTTACGCAAATTTGTTTTAGTTTTCTTCGATGATATATTGGTTTTTAGTCCATCATGGGAATCACATTATCAACACTTGGAGCATGTGTTTCAAGTACTCATGACCAATCATTATCATGCCATACCTAGCAAATGCATTTTTGGTGCACTCGAGATACCTTTTTTGGTTCATGTAATTCCGCTGAGGGCATTAAAGCCGAACCGGAGAAACTTTCTGCAATTCACAATTGGCCTCCACTGACCTCCATGACTACCATTCGCGCATTGGGACTCACAGGGTATTACCATCGTTTTTTGAAAAACTATGCCCGAATTGCTACATCGTTAACCGACATCCTTAAACTTCCTAAGTTTATGTGGTCCCCTTTGTCTCACAATGTGCTCGAATCACTTAAAAAGGCCATGACATCCCTTATAACTCTTGCATTGCTAGACTTTTTTCGTCCTTTCGACCTTACCACCGATGCATCAGGCTTGGCAATTAGGGCCGATTGTCCCAACAGGAACGACCATCTCTTTTTTAGCAAGAAACTTTGCACACGTATGCAAAATCAGTCTGCCTATAATCGAGAGCTTTATGCCATCACTGAAGCCGTAAAAAAGTGGAGACAGTATTTATTGGGTCGACGGTTTCGCATATTTACCGACCACCATAGTTTGAAACATTTGCTCACCCAACACATCCATACACCGAACCAACAGAAGTGGATAACAAAGCTTTTGGGGTTCGATTTTGAGATGCACTTTAAACAAGGGAAAGAAAATAAAGTCGATGACGACATGGCTAGAAGAATTACGATCACATTATCAAACTGATGTGGCCAGTAAAGAGATATCCGCCAAGGTCCTATCCAATCCGAGGAGTCTTCCCAACCATTTGGTTTGTAACGGAGTTCTTGATGTCCACGGTAAGCTACTTATTCCCGATATTCCCGAATTGAAACGAAAGCTTTTGTGATAATTTCATTCTTCTACACTGGGTGGCCACTCAGAAATCAATGCCACGTACAAACACATGACACCACATTTTTCATGGCGACACCTTAAATCTGATGTTATGACTTTCATTCATCATTGTCACGCGTGTCAAGTTACAAAGTGCCCAACACACCGGCCTTATGGGTTATTGTAACCACTTCCAGTCGCTTTGCTCGTCTAGGAAGATGTTTCCGTGGATTTCGTCACCTAGCTTCCAATGTCTAAAGGAAAGTCTTCGATTTGGGTCATTGTCGATCGACTAACTAAGTTTGCTAGGTTTCTTCCGCAACCTGCTACTTATAATGCAGCGTCGCTTGCGTCATTGTTTCTTAAAGAGTTTTACAAACTACATGGTTTACCTAAGATGATTGTTTTCGACCGTGATCCCATATTTTTGAGCCATTTTTGGAAACAACTGTTCAAGCAATTAGGAACGAAACTCCTTCACTCTAGTGCCAACCATCCACAAACGGATGGCCAAACAGAGGTTGTTAACCGTTGTTTAGAAGCATACTTATGGGCCTTTGTTTATCAAGACCCTAAAATGTGGTCTCGTTTTCTTTATTTGGCGGAATTTTGGTATAATACTTCATACCATTCTTCTATCCAAATGACCCCGTTTCACGGGGTCTATGGTCGAGAAGCTACGGCTATTCATGATTAAAATGCAAATGCAACGACTACGAGATCTATTGATTCCACGTTGATTAAACACAAGAAGTTGCTGGATAAACTCTAGTTTTCCCTCAATAAAGCTCGTGCGGGAATGGCTAACCAAGCTAACAAACACCGCTTGGACAAAAAAAGAATTTCAACCGGGTGATTGGGTCTATCTTCGTTTGCAAAAGTATCTCCAAACTTCAATTGATAAACGCTTACATCATAATCTATCCAAATGATTTTTCGGGACTTATCAGGTGTTGGAGAGAATTGGCAAACTCGCATATCATTTGGCTTTGCCAATTACCTCCAAGATTCACCCTATCTTTCATGTTTTACTCTTAAAAGAGGGCTATAATACCAAGGAAGTAACCAAACCCAATCCCGACTCAATCGATGATACTTTAGTTGAATCCTATGTTCCCGAGGCCATTCTCAACAAACGAAAGAACTCGGAGGGTCACAGTGAATTTTAATTCATTGGCATAACTGGATGTCACTAAGGCCCCATGGGAAGATGAAGACGAAGACGTGGTCGCCTTAGAATACCCTCATTTTCAGCTGGAACTCGAGGACGAGGTCGTTTTTTGGGAAGTGAGTGATGATGCGGGTCAGTCAAAACTGCAGGCCCAAACCAAAAACTCGGGCCGACCCACGCGAGTAAAGACGGTTCCAAAAAAGCTTCTTGATTAAGATTAAGAAGACTTTGCTTGCAAGTCAAGCTACTATCCAAATTTATCTTGTATTTACTTTCCTTATTTTTCTCTAATTATGTTTCCTAGTTGTTTTCATTTCCTACTTAAGTTTATGCATTGTTTTCCTATAAATTGCAACCTTGGTTTGAGAAACATTTATTAGAAAATTGTTAAAAAGGTTCTTGTTTCTCTCTTCTTGTTGTTGGAGCCTAACCCACTCTACGGGTTCCTATCAATCTATCATTTGTTCTCGTGATTTCACTTGTGAAAACGTGCAATTGTTTTAACATTCATATGGCCTCTAGTTAAAAAATAATTAATTTCCACAAATTCCAAAAAACAATTAATTTTAATTTTTTAAGGATCACACACAGTCGGGTATATGATATTGCCTGTTGTAGGAAAAACATGATGTCACTTTAAAGGTTCGGTGGTACGACGACTTTGCCAAAGAATTAAAGTGAACATCTCAACTTGAATGGAATGGAATGGACCTTCACGCTTAGTGGCAAAATAATTATTGATATCCATATAGCCGCTTGGTGGAATGTTGGGTCCATCATCATCCAAACCCAAAGGCTCAAAAAGCTAAGATGGACTGATAATGGAAGAATCCGTTGGCCAACATGTGAAAATTCAAATTAACGTTATGGAGGGGGCATTGACTTGGCCTAACATTTGTCAATGGAATTACCCAAAAGCGTTTGGGAGGGGCGTTGACTTGGTCTAACGTCCCGAATATCTTGTATCAGCTTTAGTCAGGAATATGATTATTCAAAGTCAATCATATGACAGAAATCTCATTCCTGGTAGAACGATAGAAAAATATCTCCCTGGACAATGATATTTGGCTTTATATATTAATCGATATCCAAAAAAAGCAATTCAATGAATCAGTGCATTGATATGAATCAATCCGCAATATTACTCTTTTCTATTACCTTGTTCTTTCTCATGCTAAGAACATCCTGCAGTTCATCACTCGACACCATAGCTGTGCATCAAAACTTCATAGATGGTGAGACCATTGTTTCATGGAACTCAACGTTCGAGCTAGGCTTCTTTAGCCCTGGCAGTTCCAAAAACCGATACCTGGCGATATGGTATAAGAATAAGAACATGACACCTCATGTCATTACATGGGTTGCTAACAGAGAAACCCCAATACCAACGGAATAGTCAAATTGGACAGCCAAGGGCTTATGTCTCTTGTCAATGGTAGCGGCACCGTCATTTGGTCATCCAATTCCTCTGCATCCGTCACAAATGTCAATCCCATAGCACAACTCTTAGATACCGGCAATTTCGTAATTATGAATGAAAACAAAACTATCATTTGGCAAAGCTTTGATTACCCTGGAGATACCTACTTACCAGGAATGAAGTTGGGGAAGAATTTCGTGACCGGACGAGAAATGTTCGTGACATCATGGAAGAGTGCAGATGATCCTTCCCCAGGTGAGTACACAATAAGTTTTTCAATGGCTAAGGGTAACTATCAACAAGTACATATTAAAAAAGGGTCTGTTATTGAAGGAAGGATTGGGCCGTATAATGGCATAGCCTTCGCTGGTGAACCAATCTATAAAACTAACCCAGTTTATACGTTCAACTATGATATGATTGTAACTGAAAATGAGATGTATTTTGTTCTAAATTTTAAGAGTGTCTATGAGTTGTTAAGGTTGATGGTAACTCCAAGCGGGAAGTATGAGGTCTGGCATCTAGATTTGCACAAGCATGAATGGATGCAGGACCTCACATTTCCGTCCGAAAAATGTGATAGTTATGGACTATGTGGCCCATATGGAATCTGTAATACCGTCACCTTTTCTACTTGTGGGTGCTTGAAAGGGTTTGAACTAAAAAACCCACGAGAAATCAGTGGTGATAACTGGAGTAGTGGTTGTAGACGAATTAAATCTTTGGATTGCGCGCCAGAAGAGGGATTTCAGAAATTCTCAAGCCTAAAATTGCCAGACACTCAGAATGCTGTCTTCGATGCCAACCTGAGCCTTCAAGAATGTAAGGATGCTTGTAAGAAAAACTGCTCTTGCACTGCCTACACAAATCCAAACATCAGTGTTGGTGGAGTTGGATGCTTGCTATGGTTTGGTGATTTGATTGATATGCGAGTTTACACATTAAATGGACAAGATCTTTATGTTAGACTGGCTGCCTCGGAATTATTATGTAAGTAATCAATTGAAAAAATAATGCACTTCATGTTTATGCAAAAGCATTTTAATCTGATTACGTAGTTATTCATGCTTTTTAAGCTTCTCTTTCTAGATTTTACAAACTAAATCAACAGGGGCGCTTATATGGCATATATATGCTATATATTCGTATAACCATAGCATTGATTACACCAAATTTGACATTAGTTTGTTTTAACTTAACTTGTAATTGTTACAGCTAATTTGTCAACACCCATTATTGGTGGAACCCATGGAACTCGTTCTAGATTCCCAAAAGAGAGACGATTAATTATTACAATCAGTTTGTCAACATTAGCAGGGTTGTTTGTGATTATAGCAATTTGCATTTGGATTAAGAGAAATACTAGAACAGATGTAGAACGAGAAGGCAAGTGAAATTGGTCTAACTAATACCATTTAATCAGATTTTTGGAAAAAAAAAAATTTTGTCTCTACCTTTTATAATTAATTTCTACATGCAACAGCAAAGGTCCTAGAAGAAGATCATAACAGTAGCAGAAAGAAGGGAAGTATAGAGTTGCCCGTGTTTACTTTATCAACAATTTCTAGGGCAACCAACAAGTTCTCTGACGAAAACAAGCTTGGAGAAGGTGGATTTGGTCCAGTGTACAAGGTAATGAGGCAGGGCGATAAACATCAATGCCCATGGTGAAAAAAAAAACTGTATGTCTAATAATGTTAAAATAATCCAGGGTGTACTAGAAGAAGCACAGGAGATTGCTGTAAAACGCCTTTCAAAGGCATCTAAACAAGGGCTTGAGGAATTCAAGAATGAAGTTATATGCATTGCTAAACTTCAGCATAGGAATCTGGTTAAGCTCTTAGGATACTGCATTCAAGGCGAGGAGACAATGCTGGTTTATGAATACATGCCTAACAAAAGCCTGGACTGGTTTATATTTGGTATGGCTCTCTTTCAAATCCGAAGAAGTAATTTATACCAGTAGAGAAGAATATAAATTTATATAGTATAGGTACATCAACTTTTTGCATATTCATCAGATGATTTAAGGAAGTCATTACTCAACTGGCCACAACGTTTCCACATTATCCATGGGATTGCCCGAGGTCTTCTTTATCTTCATCAAGATTCCCGACTTAGAGTTGTACATAGGGATATGAAAGCAGGAAATATTTTACTCGATCATGACATGAATCCGAAAATATCAGACTTTGGTTTGGCTAGAATGTTTGATGGACATGAGAGCGAAGCAAATACAAAGAAAGTGGTGGGAACTTTGTAAGAATCCTCTCAACTTTCAGTTCATTTATATTGCATGTTATCTATTGATCATTTTCACGGTGTTATATATATACCTTCTACACAGGGGCTACATATCTCCGGAGTACGCAACAAACGGTTTGTTCTCGGTTAAGTCTGATATTTTTAGCTATGGAGTTCTGGTGTTAGAGATTGTGAGCGGAAAGAAAAATAGAGATTTTGTGTATGAGCATGACCATGATGTTAACCTTCTTGGACATGTAAGTGTGTAGAATAGGATCATTTCATTGATGAATAGAACTAATCTTTGTTGATTACCTGGTTTGTTTTAGGCTTGGAAACTTCACAAAGAAGGCAAATCTCTTGATCTAACTGACATATCATTAGGTGAGTCATGGTCTATTCGTGAAGTGTTGCGATCAATAAACATTGGTTTATTATGTGTACAACATCGAGCCGAAGATAGACCTACCACAGCAGCTGTGGTTGCCATGTTGGCTGGTGAAGGATCACGACCTTCTCCCAAAAAACCTGCTTTCTTCATACAGGGAAGTGAAAGTAATACTGTTGCAATTCGCCCATCATCAAATAATGGAGTGACAGTAAGTGAAATAGATGGCAGATAATGATGAGAAAAAGAAGATGTAACTTTTAGTTTAAAAAAAAACACTATATTAGGATGGGACTTGTATTTTCAATTTGTAACTTAAAACGCATTTGGTTGGAGATCTGTCTAAAAGTGTCATAGGTTGTCTTTATATAATTACTAGATTTTATTCCCCATGGGTGTTGTTTTATATTATTCGTTTTTAATATTTGTATATATATTTGGATTTTAATTTTATTTATTGTAAGAAAGTTAATAATTAATATACTTGAGCTTTGATGATAAAATGCTTTCACAAATAAATGATATGTTATAATCCGGTTTAAAAGCTATTTGGGTTTCGTGATACCCATTGCCCGTTTATTTTCTTTATTATAAAATTGTTTATTAATTATAAATAATATCTTTTTTTAAATAAAATAGGATATTAATTTTTAATATATCCCTATTTTACAGGATTTTCATATCAAATATTTGATAATATTAATTTTTAATATAATGAGATGTATTAACCCGTTTAAGAGCTATCTGAGTTTGGTGAGACATTTACCTGTGCATTCGGGTAAAATACGTGAGAAGCCGTCATTTACAAATAAAGCAATCTGATGGCTTGAGAGAACGATTGTTTTATATTTTTCGTTTTTTAATATTTATTTTTTGTATTTTAATTTTCTTTATTGTAAAAAAGTTATAATATACTTAGGGTTTGATTATGAATGAGTTTCATAAATAAATGATATGTTATAACCCGTTTAATAGATAGTTTATAATTATGTGTGTATTTATTAAGAAAAATGTAGCATGTTTTAAATTTACAGTCAATATATCAATCACCATAAAATAAGAATTTGATAAACCATAATTCAACTGAAGCAACTCAATCTCATTCAAGCTACGAGCAACTATAAAATTTACAATCTATCATCAAAATAAAGAAAACATATTAACTTCATCTCCTATAATTTCCTTCGGTTTGCATTTCACATTACTTTTCAAACTGTCTTAGCATTTAATCGATGAAGTCACAAGCCCCTTTTATTGTGTGTCACTCAAAATTTTCGTTACGTATATATGTCTCAATTCATTTTGAAAGAAAACGAAAGCTAACTAGAATACATTGTGAATAACACTAAATAATACAAAAGACTACAACACAAAACATGGCCCTACAATCTCCCTCTAATCTTAGTGTTATTTATTCAGCTTTCGTCCTTAGTCGGTCTCGTAATGAAAGCTATCTTCAATATAGAATAGTTGATAGTCAACAACGGACGAAAAAAGTTGTTGACTATTTTTTCTATGTTCGGTTTGTTGTTATCTTCATTAGTGAGCAGAGGATGATGGTACAGTTTCAACAAATCATCCTTGACGAGACCCATAAGCTCATGCTCGTCAAACAGACGAAAAGGATGCATGCTATTGCAACGGATCGACAATAGCTTCACCAGTGACATTGTCAAAATCCCAACGGACAAAGTCATGAAGCATGTTGGTCGTAAACGGTTCTCCATGAAAGATTGGTTGCCCCTCAGTCACCTCTTTTGGCGTCTTGTATCTCCATGTTGTGCGTCTCTTTCCGGTGACTGGATCCGTCTCTATCTGATGCAGATAAGACCTACCCTTGTTGTGCTTGAAGTTCGGGTAGTTTTGCTTCCATTCCCGATGCAAATGCCTCTTGAACCATCCCTCGAGCTTCTTTTCACCAATACCGTCACCAGCCACTCTTTTGAAATAGTTCATATCTAGTTCGGAAAGTGAATGCAGCTCAACGTGATGCAGGTATGTGAGGTCACCATTTTCCCTCCTTATAGCCCACGACTCACTTTCAGCATGCCATTTGGCATAAACAATTAGCGAGTCATCATGGTATCGATAGTAATTACCACGCATGCTAGCAACCTTAGAGATAATGTGCCACTTCTTCTTTCTTGTCTTGGGCTTGGCGGGAAGAGAAACAACATTAGTAGGCTCTTGCTCCGGATCTTTGTCATCGCGAACCGGTGTGTCTGGTCAAGGAGAGTAATTTATTTCTTCAGTATCAAAGTTCTTCTTGTATTGGAGACAGGGTACCTGCACATTGATCAACATTAAAGATAGACGAGAAGCCTTTCTCCACCGCAGCGTCCGTGTCTCTTATTTTTATTTTCTGTGGGGATCGGAAGAGGAAGGATCATCCCGCGGCATGCCTTCATGTGGAGTCATTTGTTTACCCGCTCCACTGCACCACCAACTCCGCCATCTCCATCACCACCGTCATTATTGTCATCCGAGCTACTATCATTGCTCGGATATTTGTCAAAACTATCATATGGATCATCGCCATTGTCGGACCGGTGCGGGACACGGTTTCCCAACGATTCACGGGGCAACGTGTTAGAGTGCGGAATCCTCTAACACGGCGATTCGGTGGTGATCAACAACGCACGGTTACGATTCCTAAGACGGTTTGACACCTAGGGACGGAGGAAAAGACCGACACGACGAAGATGGGCAGAGAGGATTTTCGGCAGTAGCAGGTTCGTGACTGTGTGTAATGTGTGCTCTCTCTTGTGAAATTTCCTAAGTTTCGTTTATATATCGTATACTGATTCGATCGAATGAGTATCTCATTCGATCGAATGAGTCCTGGTTCGATCGAATCAGTCACTGATTCGATCGAATCAGTTTCTTTTGACATTTTCAGTCCGTTAACTTGGTTTCACGATCGTTATTTTCATATCGAACCATCCTGATAGAACTGGGGACATACACATGACATTTCATGTCCTAACAAACTCCCCCTTGGAGCCAGTTCTATTTACTTATAATCAATCGAGTTCTCTTGCTCGATCGTAACTCCCCCTTGGAGTTATCTCACTCTCTCTTTTCTCAAAGCTAGTGGTGCGCACGTTGCATCCACGAACTCCTTTCTTCATGAAGTTCTCTCAAGATCAAATGGTTCAGTCAGTCAGACTTACCATAGGTTCCGCATATCCTGAGAAGCTGTCAATTGGAATTTTAGATAAACATTTAAGCACAATCTATCACAATGTTCCAAAACAAATTACATTAGTAACAAATGGAAAAATATCAGGCTCAAACATCTTTGGGTTTTCTTGTCACTTCATTCTTTCTTTCATGCACAGCCTGTTGCACAGATGAACATTTAGCAACCTGCATGAAGTTTTCTTTCATTCCTACACACTGGATAAACATTTAGTAGGAACAGACAGGGATCAGACTACCTGTCACGATGATTTCTCATTAAAAAAAAACAGAATAAAATTAAAAAAAATTAATTCAGAATAAAAATCTTTTTGTATGTTTTTTTTTTTTTTATAATATTCAAACTGAAATAAACAACTGTACAAAAATTTAAAACACATTATTTTTGGTTGAGAAGGATCTATAATAAGAAATCATACAGACGTATATGACTATCTACTGAGACTTTTCGGGAATTTTTTTTTTTTTTTTTTTTTTTTAACAGAATATACGAAGTTAAACAAGACATAATGAATATTCTTTTTGTGAGAAAGATCCGAACAGGAATCATACTAATTACGTGACTGTCACACAGATCCGTGTTTAGCTGTATTATGACATAAAGAAACAGGTTGTGAGCATGTAAATAACTTAAAATGGTTTTCATCGTTTCTGTGATACGAGTTAGGTTCAATTATGTCTCAAAATTTAAGTGGGTAACAACTCAGAGATTATGATGCCTCCTATCTATTCTCAAAGCGTATTTGGCTTTCCCCAAGTCACCCCGAATTGACCTTGACCCATAGTGTCTGATTAAGGTTGTAAGTGTCTTCATCTGCTTCCCGTTTTCTTTCTTACTCCATGATTGAGAAGTCTTGACATTGTTAACTCTAGAATGTTTCAATCACTCATAAGGTAAATTTTTTTTTTTTTTTTTTTTTTTTTTTTTTTTTTTTGAATGTTACATAGACTTCAGAGTAGTAAACAATTGCAAGTCCCGAATCTGGATCACTGCAGTTTCTTCACACACTATCTTTACAGGAATCAGAACACTTATGGGCTCGTGTATGACTGGGTAATCGCTTTTCTGCCTATCATTCGGAAAGATATATATGAAGACATACAAAACTCTTAAGGAGTTTCCACGTAAAATCGAGTAGATTTAGTTTGTATCACATCTACTTTTACGCACCATAAAAAGCTACCATGACACACAATGACCGTTCTAAAGCCTTTTAAGCCTAATAACTTCACTAGTTAAGCTCACAGAATCAGTGTATCTATCATTTTCCAAGGTTGGATCAATTTCTCATTTTCTGAATATATATGAATGTCCTTTTTTTTTAAAAAAAATAACGTTTAAATTATTTCGCCCCGATCAAGTCAAAGTCTTCAGGTAAACGGCTATCCTGAAGATCCAATGGATCAACTGGACCGACCACATACGAGTATGTGTCCTTCTAACTAAGTATAACCGACTATTTTTCAGCGAAAGAATAAAAAACCCATCAAAACCCGCCCCGATCACTTTCAGTCATCTGGTTAATGGCTATCCTCATAATCTACTAGTAGAAGTAAGGACCAAAACACATCCGAAAATGTGTCCATCAAACTGAGGTAACCGACATAATTTTAAGCGATAGTGATGTATAAAAATTTAATATAAGAAAAATGAAAATAAGCTGTACAGTAATAACAAATCTTTTTGATGTCTCAGTATGATAGCGTCTGTGTACTATCACCTTTCTTGTAACAAGATCAACTTCTCAAAATTTTGAAAATTTTTGGTTTTTCTTGAAACCTTTCTCCCCCTAGAATTTATAAAAAAAAAACAAAATCTTTTTGGATTTTTTTTTTTAAATTTTTAAGAAAAGAAAAAATGAAAACAATTTAAATGATATCTTCAGGAACATCTTCTGATATACGTTTAACGCCGTTGATCTCTAGTAAATATAAAAACCGTGGTTTATCAAATGCTTTAGTGAAGAGATCAGCGCGTTGTTCCTGAGTGGGGATTTTTATCACATCGATTAACTTCTTTTCGTAGCAGTCACGAAGGAAGTGATATCGAATTTCGATGTGCTTCGTTTTGCTAAAATGGACCGGATTTTTGGTAATTGAAATTGCAGCAGAATTATCAATATATATGGGAGTAGCAGAACATTCAATACCGTAGTCACGCATTTGTTGCTGAATCCAAATAACTTGAGAACAGCGACTGGCAGCCGCAATATATTCCGCCTCAGCTGTTGAAGTGGAGACTGACGTCTGCTTTTTGCATTGCCACGTTACTAAACGACTTCCAAAGAACTGACATCCTGCTGTTGTTGATTTGTAATCGAGTTTACAACCACCATAATCCGAATCACTATACGCATGAAGATCGAAGTTGTCATCATAAGGATACCAAAGACCCCAATCTGGAGTACCCTTCAGATAACGCAAAATTCTTTTGACTGCAATCAGATGGGAGACCTTCGGCTTTGACTGGTAACGTGCACAGAGACACGTAGCAAACATTATGTCTGGCCGAGAAGCAGTCAGGTACATTAGAGATCCGATGATCCCTCTATAGTGAGTTGGATTGATCAATTCACCCTTCTCGTCAGGATTAATCCCGTGATTAACCTCTAAAGGAGTTCCCTGTGAAGAAGAACTCAACATCTCAAACCGTTTCAAGATGTCATTGACGTATTTTGTCTGGTGAATGAAGATACCGGAATCTTTTTGATCAACTTGAAGTCCTAAGAAGAACTTCATCTCACCCATGGAGCTCATTTCAATTTTTTCTTTCATCACTTGTTCGAACTCCTTACAAAGTGTTTTATTCGTGGACTCGAAGATGATGTCGTCCACGTACACTTGTACCATAATTAGATCTCCTTCTTTTTCTTTTGAGAATAGCGTGCAGTCAATGGTTCCCCTTCTAAACCCGTTGTTCAGAAGGTGTTTGGATAGTTCTCTATACCAAGCTCTCGGGGCTTGGTGAAGACCGTACAAAGCCTTGTTGAGCAGATAGGCTTTGTCCTTGTGATATGGGTCTTCAAAACCTGGAGGTTGTGCCACATATACGGTCTCTTCGATGTGACCGTACAAAAAGGCACTCTTGACGTCCATTTGATATACTTTGAATTTCTTGAAAGATGCATACCCCAAGAACATCCGGATTGCCTCCAAACGAGCAACCGGAGCATATACCTCATTGTAGTCTAGGCCTTCGATTTGCCTAAACCCTTGGACCACCAGGCGGGCTTTGTTGCGAACAATCACTCCACGATCGTCACGTTTACATTTTAGTACCCACTTAGTGCCAATTTTCTTCTGTCCTTTGGGGAGATCCACCAGCTTCCACACACCAAGTCTTTTAAACTGCAATAATTCCTCTTGCATGGCTGAGACCCAGTTGGGATCTTTCAGCGCATCGGTGGTGCTGTGTGGTTCTTCTTGTGCTAAGAAGCATTCATGGGCATTAAGAGCAACTGATCCTGACTCCATCATTTCTGTGTAGAGACCAAAATTCAGCTGTCGACGAGTTTTGACACCCTGTTGAATGTCCCCTATAATGTTGTCTTGTGGATGATCACGTTCAGTCCTAACAACCGGATTGTCAGGAACGACAACATTTTGTTCCAAGTTAGTTAAGTTCGGCTCAGGAACTGGAGCGGATTGTGGTGCCTCTGAAGTAGACGTTAGAGGCTGATCTGCATTCGGCACTTCTTGATTTGACGATGAAGGTTGTGAAGTAACCTGAGTTGGTGCCGATTGTACATCATCTGCTGGAGATTCATCTTCAGATTCAGATTCGGAAGATTCTTGAACTTGATCGCTAGACTCTGTGGAGGAAGATGATGACGGACCAGGATGAGTTGAAGATTGCAAAGATTCATCAGGAGGTGCATTTTGCGCCTCATACATCATTTGAATAGCAATCTCATACAGATTGAAAGACTTGAACAATTTGTCATAATCAAACAACCAGTCTTCTCCTGTCCCCTTGGCTGGTTCTGTGTAGCGTTGAACATCGACATGGTACCATTCTTCAACTAATTTTGTTGTTCTGTTGAAGACCTTTTTGAGAGGTACGCTGTAACCCAGAAAATAACCCTTGATAATCTTCTCCTCGAACTTATTATCAACGTGCCTTTTAAGTAACGTGCAAAGAGCTCCGAATGGTTCCAGGTGCTCTAAGTTAGGCCTTCGTCGTTGAAGAAGCTCGAAACTTGTCTTGCCGTGGCGCTTGACAATGCCTACCCGATTTAATGTGAAACAGGCGTTGGCAATTGCCTCACTCCAAAACGTAACAGGTAACACTGAGTCGGCTAACATTGTTCTTGCTGTCTCGATTAACGTACGATTTTTCCTTTCAGCAACCCCGTTCATTTGTGGAACATATGGAGCACTGAACTCCTGAACGATCCCTTTTTCTTTGCAGAAATTTTCAACATTCGCATTTTTAAATTCTGTACCGTTATCTGACCGCATTCTTCGAACCTTCAGATTGTATTGAGACTCAATAGTTGTAACCAGCAGTTGTATACATCCAAACGTTTCTGATTTTACTTTCAAGAAAAACACCCAAGAGAATCTAGAATATTCATCAGTAACCACTAGACAGTATGAGTGCCCAGAGATACTTTTGACGCTTATTGGGCCAAAAAGATCCATATGAAGGAGTTCCAACGGAATATCAATCGAGTGGAAACTCTTAGACTTGTGGGACCTTTTTATTTGCTTTCCTGCTTTGCACTGCACACACGAATCAGGGAGACGAAAGCTTCTCAGATTAACTCCCTCAACTAGTCTGTTGTGCACAAGCTTGTTCATGTTCCTGACATTTATGTGTCCCATCCGTCTATGCCATAAGACAGTATCACGTTCGGATGCCTTGGACACAAAACATGTCGCCGTTGGAGACGATGACCCTGCCTTAGCCATATCCAGAATGTAGAGATCACTCTGGCGTGCAGCTGACATTAAAACCTTGTCTTCAGGAAAGTTGAAATCCTTAGCCAAGATGTGGCAATCTCGGTCGTCAAACATAACTTTGAAACCTTTGTCGCAGATTTGACTTATCGACAACAGGTTGTTCTCCAACTCTTTGATGAAATTAACTTTCTCAAACGAAATTCGCCCATTAGACACAATTCCTTGGGCCGTGATATAACCTCCTTGATTTCCTGCAAAGGAAACTACACCTCCTTTTATTTGTCTGACACTTGAAAGGAGATTCATGTTTCCAGTCATGTGCCTGGAAGCTCCTGAGTCTATGATCCACATGTTGAATCTTGGATCATATAGAGCAACCTGCACACAAAAACAAAAGGTTTAAATATCATTGGAAACCCAAGCCTTTACGGTCTTGGGTTTTCCATTTTCATCACGAATGTACAATTCAATCCATTTACCCTCATTAACACTGTTTTCTGGTTTGACATTGTTGTCAACAGTGTTAGTTTTCTTTGGTTTCCAAAAGTCAGTCTTCTTCTCAACATGTTTGAGATAGATGGTTGAAGACTGAGTTTCACTTGTCGAAGTGGAAACATTTGGATCTGAGGGGTTTGGGGATTGGTGTGGTGAGGTTGGCTGAGGTTTCCAAGGAGAAACCGACCTCGGTGTGTGAAACCGTTCTTGACCTTGAACGTCAATGGTCGGTCGCCTCCTAGGAGGTGACTTGGCATACCTCGGATCCGGAGTCGATATGTACTGCTTAGGATCCGTGTACTTATAGCAAAATCTTGCTATATGCCCTACCTCTCCACACGAAAAACAGTAGTTTCTCCCCCTTTGACTTGGTGGAGAGAAATAACTCTGTTTTTGTCGGTTATCATAGTACCCCCTGGATTTGATATTTTGGGGTGTAGTTTGTCTAGGAGGGTGTTTTGGGAAATTATGTTTTTCATTAACGTTACCCTCCTTTACAAACTGGGTACTATGTTCCACATAGACTTTCTCAGATTTAGGATTAAACTTTTTCTTCTGAGAATTTCTTGTTGTTGTTGCCTTTGACTTAGATGGTGGTGGGCCCGACTTAGTTGTGGAACCTAAGTCTGTGGCAACAACATTTTGTTTGGACTCAGGAGCCGGGTCAATGACTTCTTTTCCCTTAGACTTAGAAATTTGGTTTGTGTCCTCGGGTATATAATCATTTGATTCATCATCCGGCACAGCTCCTGGTGTGCTTGCAAATTGATTCAGGATCGGGGGTGGGACATTGTTATATCCCACGCCTTTTTCCTTTTTGCCTCGGAACTCGGGAATGATGTGTTCTAATAAATAAGATGAATTTGAGTAACTTTTTAATTTGAAATTCAATGATTCAAAATCAGCTTTCAAGTTTTCCAATTCTTTTTTCAAAACATTATTCTTATTTATGTGAAAATTGATAGAATCTTGTTGATTCAGAACACATATTTCAAGTTCCTTGTTCTGACGCTTAAGGCTATCAATCTTTTCTTTAAAAGCAGACTCTTTCTGCTTCCAAGCCTTATTCTGTGCAAGCGCGTCAGTCAGTTCCATTAAAGATCTTGAGGCTGCTTGTTTGTAAGCCTCGAGATCTTCAATTCTCTCTTTTAGAGATTGAATTTCTTGTTCATACAATTCACATTTTAAACATTTAACATTTTCTGGTTTGGGAGTTGATGGGTTAGAACTTACCTTGGCATTTGATGTCTCTGCCATGAATGCAAAGCAAAGATTCCCAGCTTTTTCCAGAAACGATGCAGAAGTTGCTTTAGACTCTACTTCGTTGACTTCTTCAACTTTAGCAGCCTCTGCGGGAATTGTCGAACATGGAGATATTTGAGGAACATTTGACTCTTTATCGTGATCCTCCTTAATCTCCAAAGATACCACTTCAACCTCAGGTTCTTCTTCATGGACTTCAGCAGCTGGTTCATCGACAATATATTCTTCATTGGTCGAGGAAACAACAGACTCGGTTTCAGAGTTTCCATCTACTATTGTGACATCAGCCATGTTGATGCTGAAGTTCCATGTCTCGCCTTCATCCCCTTGAACTGCAAGAGCAGTTTCATTGTTGATGTTGACGTTGTTTGCTGCGGTTTGATTTTGAGGGACCAGTTGTCTCTCAAGGTTGACAGTTGCAGCAGCTGCAGCAGGAGTGGATGATGATGAAGTGGTTCGGAAGGGATATTGGTGACCTTCCCTTCTTGGCTTCGAACACTCCTTGGCAAAGTGACCAAGTTCGCCACAGTTGTAGCATTTTACTTTGTTTTTATCAAAGCCGAACTTGGATTTGTTGTTTATTGAGAGGGCCTGACCTGTTTTCTTCGTCCACTTTCTGGCCCTTCGGAACGCACTGCCAAGAGCCCACATAATGTCTATGCGTTCCATATCATCTTCGTCAAGCTGTTCATAGTCATCACTGTCCAGATGACTATTTCCTAGCTTACCCGCCACCATTAAACTGTAGGACTCAATTATCGTGCCTAGAGTTGCCATGTGTTCTTTGGCAACCTCCACTGTTACTGTTCCCAAGCCTTCAGTATTCAACGTTGCTTTCTCCGTTGACTTGGGTCCGGAGTTAGTACTTGAGTTTCCAGAAGTTGATGGTGGGACGGAAGATCTCGTTTCAGTCCCCTTTGATTGATTTGACGTTGAGGAGACAAAAGCGGTCTTCATCGGAGCATGATCAGTTGAATCTGACATAGGAGGTTTTGACATGTAGAGTGATTTGTCAGAAGTTGATCTCGGTTTTCTGGAGGAGGCTCTTAGTTCAGCCTCTTCTTGTCTGATTTCTTTAATAAAATCAGACAGGAGAATCGTCTCCAGCTGATGACTTCTTCTCATTACTGTCAGGAAGGTGTTCCAGCTGGTTGGAAGTCCTTGAGCAAGACATCTAACCTTTTCAGTCCCTGTTGTTTTGACATTATAGGACTTGAGTTCTGACATTAGATGATAGAATCTCGACAGTAACGATTCAATGTCTTCTCCCGATTCTGGACCAAACAAATCAAATTCACGCTTGAGCTCCCGTGCGTGAATTTCTCTAAGTGAGTCAGATCCTTCACATCGTTCAACCAGTGCGTTCCAAAGAGTTGACGCTGTTGTAAACTGGTTAAACTGATGGAAGAGATCGCTTGAAAGTGCTTGTGACAGTAACGAGAAGGCTTTCTTCTCAGCATCAAAGGCTATCCTTTGATCTTCAGACAGCCTAAAGTAACTCAAAGTCTCACCATCATCATTTGTCGGATGCACCCAAGTTGTCTGAACAGCTTCCCAAAGTCCAGGATTCACACCTGTTATATGAATTTGAAATCTTGTCTTCCAGGTTGTAAAATCGTTTAAAGTCATTAGCTTTGGTGGCTTGTTATAGCTTCCCGATTCAGAATCACTTTCGAGAATCGATTGAATCCTCTTGTTGGTACTCGAACTTGCAGCCATCTTTGTTTCTTTGCTTTAACGTTGAACTGTTGATCGAATGGGTTTGATTCGATCGGATGAGTGACCTATTCGATCGAATGTGTTCTGGTTCGATCGAATGTCTCTCTGAAATGCTGATCTGTAAGTTATTCGATCGAAAGTGAATCTGGTTCGATCGAATGGGTTGAGAGGTTCGATCGAAAGAGTTTCTGGTTCAATCGAACGGGTTCTGACAGTCGAATAAGACAAAGATCGAATCGGCGGATCGAATAAAAGACTTATTCGATCGAATGGTGACTAATTCGATCGAACGAACAAATCTGGTTCGATCGAATGAACTAGGAGTAATTCTCGGCGGGAAAAAACTGATTCGGTCAAAGTTTAAACTTGTTCGATCGAATAGGAAGGCTATTCGATCGAATGAGTTCCAAAAATAGACACGTTCGATCGGAAAATCTGGAAATTCCAAAATTAGAAGATTTTGACGGATTTTCGAATTTTGAATCAAAAACACAAATCTTGGAAGATCAAGAAGCAACTTAAGATCAAAATATGACTTTTAACACAAAAACAACTTAAGACCAACCAAAAAACGGATCAAAACCACCAAAAATACGAAGAACACGAAGAACGCGAGGAACGTTCTTGACGAAACTCGAACTTTTAACACACAATTCTAAGATCAAAACACCAAAGTATGACAATTTTAACAGTTTTTGACAAGAACACGACGAACACCAAGATCAAAAACACCAAAAATTCGGAATTTTCCGGCAAAAATTACGATTTTCGCGAGAAAAACACGAATTTTACCACGAATCTAACGTGAATCTAGAACCAAAGGCTCTGATACCACTTTGTCGGACCGGTGCGGGACACGGTTTCCCAACGATTCACGGGGCAACGTGTTAGAGTGCGGAATCCTCTAACACGGCGATTCGGTGGTGATCAACAACGCACGGTTACGATTCCTAAGACGGTTTGACACCTAGGGACGGAGGAAAAGACCGACACGACGAAGATGGGCAGAGAGGATTTTCGGCAGTAGCAGGTTCGTGACTGTGTGTAATGTGTGCTCTCTCTTGTGAAATTTCCTAAGTTTCGTTTATATATCGTATACTGATTCGATCGAATGAGTATCTCATTCGATCGAATGAGTCCTGGTTCGATCGAATCAGTCACTGATTCGATCGAATCAGTTTCTTTTGACATTTTCAGTCCGTTAACTTGGTTTCACGATCGTTATTTTCATATCGAACCATCCTGATAGAACTGGGGACATACACATGACATTTCATGTCCTAACAGCCATCTTCATTCTCGTCATCCTCCTCATTATCATCTTCTTCATCCTCCTTGTCTCCTATGGTAGTCTATCCAACAAACGGAGTGAACAGGAATGGTTTTAGTACCACCAACACTAGCACCAACAATCATGCAAACCAGCGCTGAGTCACCACTAGTCACGGCAACACCAGCACCACTTGGACCGATCATAGCAGACTATCCTTTCTTTCTTTTACTCAACCGACGTTTAAGATCATTAATGTCTTGATATGTCATACTCATTAACTTCGAGCCTGCAAGATATTTACTGGCCAAGTCTTCATTGATCTTTAGTTGGGCTTCATTTAAACGATCTTTTTCCTCTAACTTCATCTTCAATCTTTCAATCTCAGACGTTAGCTCAGCATTTTCTTCAATAAGAGTACCAATATTTCTTGATGAACCTTGATCACTCTCAAACGTAGCTATCCTTGCCTCCAGACATTCAGTCTCAAGCGGCATCCTGTCGGTCTCCTTCTCCAAATCATCCTTCAATTTTAATTCTAGGCGAGAGGACGACGGCAAGTCACTCTCTATATAGGAGATTCTTCTTTCCAACCTCAAACCCTTCTCATGTTGTAAGCAAGTGACAGTGATTGATCAGTCAATAACGTTTGTTGATTGTCTACTCACTTTTGGAGAGTCTCGATCCAAAGTCTTCGACTCTCAATGAGAGCTCTGTTATTCTCTCGTTCACTCTCCAGTTTGGAAACCCTTTCTACTAATGCAGCCTCCTTCTTCCTCTGATCTCTCGCGAATTCAATCATCAACAATTCTCGCTTGGCCCACTTTTCGTTGGATTCTTCCAGGGCCTGAATCCTATCAAGGATAGGATACGTTTACACCGTAAGTTTTGTATATTTTCCACTGGACAACGGTGTTGGGATATGAAAGAAGGTTTGATAGTTATGGGAGGAATGATGGATTGGGTAGGATCGGTAGAGGATTAGATAGGCATTGTTATGGTTTGGGTTTGGAATGGGGTGGTTAGGGCTAAAGGTAAGCTTATGGGCACAGTTGTGGTTTTGGTTATAAGAATAGTGATTTGTGCGGTGGTGGGTGGTGCGAAAAAGGTAGAGGACCAATAGGTGGAGGTTCTAAGGGGAGAGGTAAAAGCTAGTGACCTTATGGGCGAAGTAATTTTTGGCAGCAATTGGGTTTGTTGGATTGGTGAGGTTTGGGCTGGGGGAGATAGGTAGGTTTTCTAAAAGGGAGGGCATGGGCTGTCTTGTTTGGAGGGAGAGATGTCGGGTGAGGTTATGGGTGAATCATGTAATATCCTAGGGGTGTGTTTGGTTTTGGAGTCTTAGCTAGGTTGGTTACCTTTCTTGGCAGCTAGAGTACGGGACGTAGTAGTAGGTGAGGTAATGTCAGGATCAGGTAGTCTGATTTGTGTTGGAGGTGTAGTTACTAGGGTTGGTTGTGAGGTGATTTGTGTTTATGTCATAGTGGAACTAGGAAAGATTACCTTCAAAGAAGTTGGCATCTTTGAGGAGGCGGGCTTCTTGGAGTCCCCGAACCTCCGTAATCGCTTCAAGGGCAGGTCGGGCTTCTCTTCTGGTTCAGCTTGGAAGACCTGCCAGTAGAGGCTTACTAACAGCCTTCCTTTTCTTTTCGCTCTTGCCTTTCTTCCTTCTTTCGATTTCAATCTCTGGTTCGGTCTTAGTGGACTCATCATCAGGCTCTTGCTCATCCCACTATCAACATCATCACCATCTCCACCGATGTCTTTAATATCAGGTTCGGTTTCAGCAAACAAACCGAAATTTGTTTTGGGAACTTCTCCTTGATATTTATATCCTCTTTAGCTTGGAGGATCCAACATGGCTTTGACACAATTTGCTTTACCACCTTTGCATGGTGAGGCTCGGTTGGAGGAAGTTCGTTCCCCTTATCATCAAACAGTACACGGTAAACGGGTCTTTGAACTTCGGGCATAAGATCATTTAGAAGCAATTGAACAAATCTCAGATACATCATCCAATGACTGTTGGTTAAAGTGTGTGCATGCATGCACAGAAAGAAGTGTCTTGAATAATTGAACTGAATCTGGTTTGTAAGACACACCATAATTTCGACCAAGTCTGTCCTTAATTTGTCAAAACCTCCCTTTTATTCAGATAAGCAGTTGACCGTGATATGAAATAGAAACTTTCAATAAGGAGGCAAGTGCTTCTTCTCACATGTTATCCACTTTACAGCATACCTGTTTTGGTCAAAAATTGACAAGTATGATTTTACGACCAAATTAGTAAAATGGGACTTGGTACTTGTAAATATAGCTTGAACACAGAGATTTGTTGTGAGGAAAAAACCTGTTATACTGAGGATAACAAGAAAAAAACCCCGGGTGGTGAAAACTATCACCACCGGTTTATTAATAATAAAGGAGATTACAAGTGTGGAGCTTAAACTTTGATCGTGATTACAGAGAATGTGAGTACTAGTAAGTTCTCGAGTGCTAGAGTGTGTGTTTTGATCAAAGGTTCTAGCTCTATTTATACGAAAACAAAACTAACAATATGGCCTATAATTTAGGAAACTTTGGAATGACTCCAATTAGCCGTTAATTCTTTTAATCAGCACGTTTCCTTATTGGCCACGCTCTAATAACGGCAAGCGCGAGTCCTCGGGAGATCATGGCAACTACCTTTGACCTGGTAAACAAGGAAAGTAGTAGACTATGCGTTAGTTATATAACATAATTAGGATATTTGTTACCTTAGAGGATACTGCATCCTAAATTCGTTCTGAATAATGTTTGCCGAGGATACTGAGAATCCGTGCCCTAACAATTGTCCCCAAATTTGACAGTTGTAGATATGATTTACAGCTGTAAAATATTTGAAATTTGAATTTTAAATCATGCGTGGTGGATCTTTGATACACGTGTGAGTCGTCTTGATGATTCGCCAAACCCTAGGTCGCCCATATAACTACCCGGATAAATAAGATTTCTATCCATCTTTCCTTCTATCCAAGTAAACTCTTTCTTCCTCTTCTTTATATTATGGAAATCATGAGTCCGAAGCTCCATGATTCTGTATTGAGGATTTCGTTTCCCAAAATCTTCTTGCCAACCCCGTGAACAAGATATGTACGTTCAATAATAATGATATTGCGAGCTTACAATCCCGAGGCTGCTTCCCTCTGGGAACCGTTTTTCGACCCTTTAATCCAGCTATCTTATCTGATCTTGTCTCTAAGTCCTGGATTTGTTTTCCCTTTTTGCCGTTCAAGATCGGCTTGACTTACCCCTTTCCAGCTTTTACACGGAGTTTTTCATCAGAACTAGGCTTAGTTTTGTCCAAACCATGCCAATGGTTTGGAGGACATTGTTTGTCCTGGAGAGACTAATTGCCGATCATGCTCTAGATCTTACCCTTTCTGAGCTTGCCTCCGTCTATGACCTTCATAGCCACGGCTCCTCAAGATACCTTCTCAAAACCGGATCTGGTCGGAACCCACTAGTTTTGAAAAACACCTAGAACAATGACCAATGGAAGAAGCAATTCTTCTTTGTTAGGAGAGACTCGCTTCCAAACCCCAAAAACCTTCCATACATTTGGGTGACCAAAAGTAGGATACGTTGTCTTGAAACTGTATGTTGTTATTCTTGTGACTGATATGCTTTTATCTTGTCTTATTGCAGCCTTGAAGTTCATCAAAATCGCTCCTCCTGGCAAAGAAACTGAGAGCAAGCTAAATTCTTTCTACCTCATAGACGGGGAAGAGAGAACGTTTCTTTTTCAGTATGGTCTCCAAGAATCATCTCCGTCCGAAAGCTCCGTTATGTCTGGTAAGGGACATTGAAATGTTAGTATAAATATTTTAAGGATTAGGGATACTAACCTGTACACTCGTAGGTAAATTTGCTTCAGCCTTTGCTTTGGACGACATTGATAGCATGGTCTCTACTCGTAGCACCAAGAAGAAAGAAGCCGCTCCTATCCCTCAGCCTAAACCCGAAGTCAGTCGTGCTAAGGCTTCGAAGAAGAGGAAGACCCAGGATACTTCCGATTCCTCTCCGACATGCGATCTTGAATTCAATCAGGTATGTTTTGCGTTTTAGCCTTGTATCTTGTAGATAACATATGCTGAGGCTATCATGATTTGTGTAGGGACTAGGATTGATATCCTCCAAATTCAATGATCTTCATCATGAGCTTCTTGAGGCCAACACTCGTATTGCCGAGATGTCGAAGATTGCTAATGCCAAAACCAGCCTTCTTGATAAGAAGACGAAAGAGATCGAGGATTTGAAGCAAGAACTCTCGCTAGCCAAGAAGGAGCTAGTTCACCAGAGGCGGATCGTCTTGTGCAGTCCAAGAGGTTACTGAGGGAGCAAAGAAATCGGCTGCTATCTCCATTTTCCAGGCTCGGCTTAAGATGGCTAAGGAGGCTAAGGATGCGGGGCTGGAGACTCCTTTTTGGGATGTGGCTGATTGGGAGAGAGTCTTGGCCGAGATTAATGTTGAGAATGTGGAGGATGCTGGTCCTAGTGGTATGGAGAAGTTTGCAGAGGAGGCTGTGGAAGTGGCGATCAAAGATGCAGTGAAGGCGGTCGGTGGCGAGGTGCAATTGGGCGGTGATGGCGGTAAAGAAAAAGCTTGAGCCCAATTTTTATGTGTTTGTTGGTTTTGTGATGGGATGTAATGGCTGTTTGAACAATTTTACTTTTTCTGTCTTGAACAATATTATGCTTAGGATATTAGGATACATGGGTGGAGGGATCTTGACTTTCCAAGATGAAGCCCATGATATCTTGACTTTTGAACATCTGGCAATACTTGGGTGGAGGGATCTTGGCTTTTCAAGACGAAACCCAGTGTTACCTTTTTTACTTTCCTGCACTTATGATTAGTAATAATATAATGTTTTGGTTTTAAGCATTGTGTTCAGTAACTTATAAG
This sequence comes from Bidens hawaiensis, assembly GCF_021521415.1. Lineage (NCBI taxonomy): Eukaryota > Viridiplantae > Streptophyta > Magnoliopsida > Asterales > Asteraceae > Bidens > Bidens hawaiensis. The sequence goes on from NW_027505355.1 coordinate 85,647, forward strand.
TTTTAGTTGGAATGCTATATGTCTTTAATTTTTGAAATAAGTTATTGTTTCGAATAATGTATCTTCAAAACACGCTTCTTGAGTATTTTGAGAATTATAGTTTCAGAAAAAGTATCTTTTAAGACTTTGTATTAAGATATTCTGAGGATCATATATCCTGAACATAAAAATACTTTTATGTTTTTAGAAAACATAATCAAAAGCCTTATTAGGAATTGATATAAAATATCTTAAGGATAATATATCCTTATGCCTTGTGTGAGTTATCACAATCAAATCAAAAGATCATATCTTGAAATATAAATTGAGTGATAGAACTAAGTGTAAGGAGTACCTTCATGGAGATCATTTATAAATCTGGTTAGCTTACATATGATGTCCCCAATTGTTGAGCTTTTTGAAGTATCATGTTTCTGGAGTTTTGCTAAGTCAAAAACAACTTTGTAACATCTCTCCATTTAGTGATTGCCCAATCTTCGATCTATCAAAACAAAGTTAGATAATCCTGGCGATAAAGCCCATTTACTGGCGATAAAGCCTTTGCACTGGCGATTAGGCCTTTACTTGAGAGACATGAAAATGTCTAAGCTTGAGATAATACTGGGGAAAGTCGCAAACGTACGGGCATGTAAATGCCAAAACTTGAGATAACATGAAAACGTTATAAACCTTCGATAACATTAAAATGTTATAAACCGTATGTGTGACATGTCTGCCACTTATCTTAAGGATTCGGTATATAGCCAACAACAAACAGATTATTAGCTGGTCTAGTCCGCCTGCCTCGAACTATACCCCATCGTGCGCTCCAGGTGTTCGTTGGAAAGGTGAAAACTTTTAAACCTTAGAAGATATCCAAGATATCTTATTCGTGCGCTCCAGGCGTTCGTTGGAAAGGTGAAGACCTTTAAACCTTAGAAGATATCAGGAATATCTTATTCGTGTGTGAGGTGATCAGCCTCTGACCGTTGTGAAGGTAACATATCCTTGGGATAACTGCAAAACACTAAACTCTTGATGAGGGGTGGGTGTTAGCCTGGCTAACACCCCTCCGATGCTTAAGTCAGTAAACTTGATTTAGAGATAATAAAGTTCAAAAGTATAAAAGTAAATGAGGGAACATACCTTTATCTTGAGGATACGAACATACCAGTCAAGGGTATTAACAAAATATGCTTTAAGGTGGATAGCGTTCCAGGCTCTTGGTATAGGAACACCTTCCATAGTGATTAACCTGTAGGCCCCTTTTCCTGCTTCTGAATCGATCAAGTAAGGACCTTCCCATTTTGGAGCTAGCTTTCCATCTGCTGGGTTAGTGGTATTCTGAAATGCCTTTCTTAACACCATATCTCCTACTTTGAATCTTCGAATCCGAATATTCTTGTTGTAGGACTTGGTTATCCTTTGTTGGTATGCTGCCATTCTGATCTTGGCGAGATCTCTGAGTTCATCAATGGTATCTAGGTCTTCAGTAAGGCGTTGGTTGTTGGACTTAGTATCTTGGATGCTGGTTCTTGCTGTGGGGATCACCATTTCTGTAGGTATAACAGCTTCTGCCCCAAACACCAAAGAGAAAGGTGTTTGTCCCGTTGCATTCTTTGATGTGGTTCTATCAGCCCAAAGAACAAATGGTAGTTCTTCAGCCCATCTTCCCTTCTTGGATCCCAATTTCTTCTTCAAATTGTTGATGATGATTTTGTTACTAGATTCTGCTTGACCATTAGCTTGAGGATGTACTGAAGTTGAAGTCACCATCTTGATTTCCCAACTTTCACAAAAGTTGGTTGTTCTACTACCGATGAACTGTGATCCATTGTCACTGACAATCTCTGCTGGGATACCAAATCTTGTCAGGATATTGCGTTTGATGAATGAGATCACATCCTTTTCTTTAACTTGGAAAAATGCCTCTACTTCGATCCACTTGGAGATGTAATTTGTCATAGCCAGCATAAAGACCTTTCCACCAGAAGCCTTGGGCAGCTTTCCCACAATATCCATTCCCCATTTCATAAATGGCCACGGAGAGATGATAGGATATAATGGTTCAGCTGGTTGATGCAATATGTTGCTATGTCTTTGGCAAGAATCACACTTCTTGGAGAAATCTATTGCATCCTTCTTCATTTTTGGCCAGAAGTAACCTGTCCTCAGTATCTTGGATACTAAGGTTCTGCCCACAATATGGTTTCCATAATCACCTTCATGTATATCCTTGAGAACTTCTTGTGCTTCTTGATATTCCAAGCATCTCAAGTATGGTCCTGCAAGTGATTTTCTATACAAAGTATTATTTAGGATAATATATTGGGTTACCTTCATTCGGAAAGCTCTTGGATTTTCTACTTCTGGAATCTCGTTATCCTGAAGATACCGCATTATGGGATGGGTCCAGGATATTGGATTATCTTCAGAATTCGAAGTCTCTAGGACTTCTTGGTTCTCCTTCGTTACTGGAGTCAAGATATGCACGATAGGTATCTTAACATCATCTGGTATCTTGAGAGCTGATGCCAAATTTGCTAAGGCATCTGCTTCAGTGTTCTCTTCCCTTGGTACCTATACTATATCAAATGTTTCGAAACACATAGCTAATTTCTTAACTATTTCTAAATATTTTACTAAGTTTCCTGCATTCACTGCATAAGAGCCATTAAAATGGTTAGCTAATAACAAAGAATCCACTTAAACTTGAAGATACCTGATCTTCGTATCCTTAGCTAATTGCAAACCAGCTATTAAGGCTTCATATTCAGCCTCATTATTAGTAGTCTGAAATTCACAAGATATAGATAGAGGTATTATGTCCCCCTGTGGCGATTTTAGCAGGATACCTAGACCTGTTCCTCTTATGTTGGAGGCACCATCAGTATGCAAAGTCCAACTCTCCTTAATCTCCAATTGTTGAACTTCCTTTTCTACTTCCTCAAGTATATCCTGGCTAAAATCAGCCACAAAGTCGGCAAGTGCTTGAGATTTTATGGCCATCCTTGGTTCATACAAGATATCGTATACACTAAGTTTCACAGCCCACTTTGCCATTCTACCTGACATTTCTGGTTTTCTCAAAACAACTTTAATAGGATAGTTAGTTTTTACATGAATAATATGAGTTTCAAAATAATGTCTTAATTTAGTAGAAGCCATTATAAGTGCTAAAATCAACTTTTCAAGATAAGAATACCTGGATTCAGCATCTTGTAGACTTTTACATACATAATATATTGGATGCTGTTTACCTTCGTGATCTTTGACTAAGACAACACTTATTGCACTTCCAGAAATAGCTAAGTACAAGGATAATGGTTCACCATCAACCGACTTCATCAGGAGTGGTGCTGAGGATAAGTATTCCTTCAAGGATACCAATGCCCTTTCTTGCTTCTCTCCCCATTCAAATTTTTGATTCTTCCTCAGGATACCATAGAAGTCTTTACACTTCTCTGAAGATCTTGAGATGAATCTGTTTAAAGCCGCTATTCTACATATTAACCTTTGGACATCTTTGACATTTCTTGGTGATTTAATATCCAGGATAGCTTTGATTTACTCAGGGCTTGCTTCTATTCCTCTCTTGGTAACCATATATCCAAGAAACTTTCCTGCTTTGACACCAAAATGACACTTGGCTGAGTTCAGCTTCGTGTTATACTCATTCAGGATGTCAAACGCTGTTGCCAAGTCTTTGAGATGATCCTCAACCTTTCTTGACTTTACCACCATGTCGTCTATGTAGACTTCCATCGTGTCCCCCAGCTGGTCTTTGAACATCATGTTTACGATCCTTTGGTATGTTGCACCTGCATTTTTAAGTCCAAAAGGCATTGCAGTATATACCTGTCGGAGTCATGAAGGCCGTATCTTCTTGATCTGAAGGCTCCATTTGAATTTGTTGGAATCCTGAGGATGCATCCATGAAGGTTAGCAGCTCGTGGCCAGCAGTTGCATCCACCATTGAGTCAATGTGTGGGAGTGGGAATGGGTCTTTTGGACAGGTCTGTGAAGTCCACACACACTCTCTACTTTCCATTTTTCTTCTGGACAACAACCAGATTGGCCAACCATCCAGGATGTTGCACCTCTCTTATCATCTTGGTCTTGAGCAGCTTATGCACTTCCTCTTGTATGATGACGTTTCTCTCAGGAGAAAACTTCCTTCGATTTTGATGTACCGGCCGGAAAGATTTATCTATACCAAGTTTATGAGTAATTATAGATTTAGAGATACCTGTCATATCTTCATGTTTCCAGGCGAAGGTAGAAGCTCTTTTCTTTAGGAAGGATATTAACTCCATCTCAATATCCTCAGGAATACTTGATCCTAATAATACTTTGATTTCAGTATCCTGAGGATCCAAAGATACTTCCTTTACATCCTGCTCTCTTGCTTGCAGGACCTCCCTCGGTTGTTTCTGTAATTGCTATGCTTGAGTAGGCTTTGTAGTCCACTTCAATGATGAAGCATAACATTCCTTGGTATCTTGCTGATCGCTTTCAATCTTGATGACCCCCAAGGACTTAGTAGTTTTACACATTGATGATAAGTTAAGGGTACTGCCTTCATGCTGTGGATCTAGGGCCTGCCTAATATCACATTACAACAAGATAATGAGTCAACAACAAAAAAATTTTGTAGAGAGGTAGTTCCTTCAATATATATTGGAAGTTTGATTTCTCCCAAAGTGTTCTTGGTCTTGCCACTGAATCCCACAAGAACTGAGGATTTTGGTATAATCTCTGTTTTTGTGATATCCATCTTCTTTAAGGCATCCATTTGGATAATGTTCACAGAGCTTCCTCCATCAACGAGTATCATGCGCACAAAACAGTTAGCTATACATAAAGTGATTACCAAACCATCGTGGTTGGGATCCACAAGATCACATCGGTCCTCCTCGTCGAAGGATATGATCCTTTGAGTTGTCAGAGTAGAAGTGCAGAGAGGTCTTTCTCCGTTATCCATTTTTGTTTCTCTAGAACGCTTCTTAGCTGCTGAATATGAGGTTCCACAGATGTCGGATCCTTCCAAGATAAAGGATACAACCTTAGCTCCGGGTGGAAGAGAAGGTGCCCTTTCAGGTATCTTGACAGGATCCTAACTCTTGTTCTTGTTTTTTCCAAATAGTTCCTTCAGGTATTCTTTGCTGAGAAGATATCCTATTTCTTTTTGAAGTGCTATGCAATCTTCAGTGCGATGGCCAAAATCTTCATGGAATGCACATCATTTGGACTTGTCTTTGATGGATCCCGGTTTTTCATTTTTCTTAGGCCATCTGGCCTTTTCACCTAGATCCTGCATTGCACAAATCACACCACTAATATCAATATTAAAATACTCTTCGTCATCCTCATCTTCTTCCACAACATTTATCCTTGGATTATCCTACTTGGAATAAGGCTTGGGCATAGTGTACTTCTGCGAAGTGTCTGACTTTCTATTGGTAGATTCATACTTCGGGATAACCGAGCTTCCATGAGCTTTCTTGTCGTCCTCTAGCCGAATATATCTTAATGCCCTGTTTCTGACTTCATCAAGATTCCTGCATGGAGTCATGACAAGGTCATCATAGAAAGGAGAATCCTTCCTTAGTCCCATCTTGAAGGCTTCGACAGCAGCTGCCATGTCAAGGTTGGGGATTTCCAAAGCTTCCCAGCTAAATCTGGATATGTAATCCCTTAAGGATTCATTATTACGCTGAACAATTCTATATAAGTCACCTGTCATTTTCTCAAAATATCTACTACAAGAAAATTGGTTATTGAACAAATTAATCATATGAGAAAATGATGTAATAGTGTTGGAAGGAATACTTAATAACCATTTGAGGGCTGGACCCATTAATTTTAAGCCGAATCCCTTGCGTAGGCAAGCTTCTTTGATGTCAATGGGGATGGGGTTGATCTCCATCCTTTCTCTGTACTGAGCTACGCGTTCCTCAGGATCCGTAGTGCCATTGTACAGCTTCATACTGGGCATCTGGAACTTTTTGGGGATCTCCACGTCACATATAGGCCAAGTAAACCTAGATAACTTATGGCTACCTGCGGGCACTTTAGCTATGGGATGTATTATCCCTGGGATACTGGAAATCATATCCTTCATTTTCTGCAGTTCCCTGGCTATCTCGGGGGTTATCCCCTTATCCTGCACATGTCCATGGTTAGTGTATAAATTAACATTAATTAAACTGTTACTGGGGTCATGGTTAGGTTTCTGGTATCCTAAGCCTTGACGGCTAGTTCCTCCATTGAGGGTATCCTCAGGATAAGGTGACGCCTGTATTGGGATGTCATCTCCAACATGCACTTCAGAGGACACCATGGGAGATCCTGACGAGAATATGCCGGATGGCATGGTTGAATGAGGCTGTATGTTGATGAAATCTTACGTCGCTGGTCTAGGTAATTCCGAGGATACCAGAAGATAAGTTCCTCCGTATCCTGATTGCTGCTGAGACGGAGTCCGTGTTGATTGTGTCCCCAAGTATCCGGGATTCTGAAGGATGGTTGACCCTGGAGAACCAAAATCAAGCACCCTGGGCATGATTGGAGTAGCCTCCCACCCTGGCTTCTTTTTGGTTCCTTCAATCTCCTTAAATAGCCTTGAGTTGGTCTTTTCTTGCTGCTCCATGTGTGTTTTGACCTGTTTCATCAAAGCAAAAATATCATTGTTAGAAATAACCGGATCTACCCGTGTAGAGGATCCCGCGAATGATGGAAGTTCTCCTCTAGGCTGAGTATTCTTCTTCGGCAGTGGTGGAGGTCCTGGGTTGACATTTGAAGCAGCAGTGACCACCGGAGCAAAGACTGAATTGGTTTTTGGTTGTGAGGTCATAAAGAAGGATGAAAGTAATTGATAGTGGAACAAACGGTTTTGATGAATTAAAGCACCGATTGCCCCACGGTGGGCACCAAATTGTTTTGGTCAAAAATTGACAAGTATGATTTTACGACCAAATTAGTAAAATGGGACTAGGTGCTTGTAAATATAGCTTGAACTCAGAGATTTGTTGCGAGGAAAAAACCTATTATCCTGAGGATAACAAGAAAAAAACCCCGGGTGGTGAAAACTATCACCACCGGTTTATTAATAATAAAGATGATTACAAGTGTGGAGCTTAAACTTTGATCGTGATTATAGAGAATGCGAGTACTAGTAAGTTCTCGAGTGCTAGAGTGTGTTTTGATCAAAGGTTCTAGCTCTATTTATACAAAAACAAAACTAACAAAATGGCCTATAATTTAGGAAACTTTGGAATGAGTCCAATTAGCCGTTAATTCTTTTAATTAGTATGTTTCTTTATTGGCCATGCTCTAATAATGGCAAGCGCGAGTCCTTGGGAGATCATGGCAACTACCTTTGACCTGGTAAACAAAAAAAGTAGCAGACTATGCGTTAGTTATATAACATAATTAGGATACCTGTTACCTTAGAGGATACCACATCCTAAATTCGTTCTAAATAATGTTTGCCAAGGATACTGAAAATCTGTGTCCTGACAATACCCAATTGCATCCACAAACCCTTGTAAGTCTTTCTTATTCAATCTATCAAATAAATGATCAGATTCATCCTTGATACTCAGTGCCCACCTAATATCCGCCTCGGTGATTCTTAACTTCTTCACGGCTATCTTTGTTGTAATAGAATCACCATCTTTGATGGTTGCTGCCTTTGACCAGAATTCATCAATCTAGCATGTGTGGATCTCGGGATTGGCAGCTATTGCGTGCATTAGAGGAGATTCCCTCAATCCTTTAATCATTGAAGTGAATACTTGATGTTTCCTTTTCCTTGGAATATCAAGTGGGAAATGCATGTTATGATGATGTAAGACAATCATTAACAAGCAATTATAATTGATATTATACTGGTAAAGTAGAAATATAATCAAGAAAATAAAGTTATGAAAGGATAAAATTGAACAGAATGATTTTTTTAAAGAAGTGAATTGAATCGAATAAAAGCCTTGAAAATGACTCTTTAGAAAAATTGGTTAAGGGAAATTTGAATCGAATCGAATATAAACTGTGCGAGTTGAAAATGCAAGTTCAAATGAATCGAATCGGATTATAAATGAATCAAATCGAATATCAAACTAATCAAATCGAGTTGAAAACTAACTGAATTGTATAAGCAAGAATCGAATCGAAATGTGAAAATTCGATTTGATTGGATTAAATTCGATTCGATTGATTTCCGGAGTTCGATTCGATTGAAAATTTCACTCGATTAGATTGAAACCGAGTTTAACCAAAACCCAAATCCTCTTAGATCTGGGATGGCCTAAACCTGATAACCTCTTTTTATACAACATTTATACACAACCATAAACGCAATAGTGTTCAATCGGACCCTTAAAAGTTCGAAAAGTCCAAAAAAAACTAAAAACCTCACAACTCTGTACAAAAATCAAATTAACTCAGTACCTAGGTTTGTCAGGATGTCGTTAACAAGATTATATCAACGATTGGTCCAAACAATCAACACATATAATCAATTGGTTCTTCGACGGTTCAAAAATGAACCGTCAAGAACAGTAGCCACAACAAACATGGAATTCTGACAAGAGATGATATACCAATGGTGAGGGATCCATATTGGATGATTATCAAGTGTGAATCATTTGAAGAATCAAGCAAATTTGATGTTTATGTTCGTGTTTTTGAAAGGCGGTGGTGGTGATGGGTTTAGAGAGAGAAAGTGAATCGAGAGGATTTAGGAAAAGTTAATGTGAATAATGAAAGAGATTTTGGGTTAACCTTTTATATAGGGTCAACCTATCTCGCGATATGGTCAAAACCTCTTAAATTTTAAAATGATTTTACACTCTTAACCCCTTACTTTTGAAAAAATTTACCGATTTAAGCTTGAAAAATATTTATACATCGAACCCAAACACTCAAATATATATAAGATATATTTTTGGCAGTCTACACTTTTAAGCAACATTTGCATAACAGCCCTTTACGTAAAGCAACAAAAGAAATACATAAAAATTAAATCAAAGAGAGAAACAAAATAAAAATAAAAATTAAAATAAAATAACTTAAAACAAGGTTTCCAAGTTAAAAATATAAAACAAAACAAATGAAAAATAAAAATAAAAACATAATACAGGAGTAAAGATGAAATTAATATTATATATAAATAATATTACTAAATTTTCTAATGTTTTTGCGAGAAAGATCACGATATGGAATCACATTGACCAATGCTATTATGACAAAAACCCAAAGTCGATTGCAAATATAATTTGTCCAATTTAAGCTTAACAAGTATTTTAATGTCAAAGCGATACGTTGAGGTATGTATTAAGCTCAACACTTATGTTGTCCCCACTTAAACCAAGATGTTAATGACTCCATCATTCCTTGGGCATAGTTTGTATTAACTAGATCACCCTGAATGACTTGACCCCTTAATGATTGATCAAGACATTTTCATAATATTTAAACTTTTGCAAATTTTACAAAAATTTTAAAGGTTAAACCATTGACTTACACGCCATACAAGTCGAACTTACATGCCTTCATTTAAGATGTTTAGGGCTTACAGCTATCAGACTTATTGCCCCATATTAAGTGGTTCTAGATTCCCTTTTTGTTTGTTACTTATCAACATTTTATTGACATTAAACATTTAAGAAAAATGAAGTTTTTCTTCCTTTTCATTTTGATTTTCTATATTTATAGCAAAGCAAGAATAATTTTATGGTGACCAATCACTAATAGGCTCTTGTATGACTGACTATCAACATTTTTGCCTTCATTGATATGACTTTAAGTGGATTCATGCAACCACTTCATAAAGGTAAAACCACTAGCATTGGCAGATAATTTTATTTTCATCACTCTGGCACTTACTCACTTGTCAAGCCTATCTACACATCAAGCAATGTCTTGTCGGCTTTTGATCTACTATTTTTAAGCGCTAGGATCATTAAAGACAATTTCTTATCATTTTCCAAAGGTCAGATCATTTTCTCAAAATTTTCTAAATATTAAATTATCCGACTCCTTCTAAACAGGAGCACCCCCTAAACAGGAAAACATTCTTTTTGGAACTATTTTATGATTTTCATAAAGAATAGATAAAATCTTTTTGACAAGTCAAGTGACTCATTTTTATTTTTCTTAAAACAAATTGGAAATCTTTTTAATGAGTTAAACATAACTCATTTTTCCCTTCTAAAATTGTGATATATTTTGAAGAATATTTACAATTTAAAAAAAACAACAGATACTTTTAATCAAAACAGATCATGCCAAGCGACTCTACAAGATATAGAAATCGGGCACTGTAACGTCCGTAAATTTTCACAAAAGATACTTTTAATCAAAACAGATCATGCCTAACAAAGCTTGTATATTCTCGAGTTCGACCCGGCATACTTCGGAGACCTCCTTGTCATTCCCGTAAGTTGAATTAATTGACTTTTCATCCAAATTATTGCATCTTTGTAAATTGAGGGGCTAGAGTGTAACATATTATATTATAATCAAAAATCCTAATCCCCCTCTCTATTGAGTCCGATCGACAGCAGGCAGCAGCATTAGAGCCTCCTTTTTCTTTTTTCCAGCCAAGTTCTAAGTGTAAAACTTCAATTCAAGGTTAGATTAACGTCCATGCTAGTCTTTATATCTCGCATATTAATCGAAAAATCGCTTGTTTTAGGCTTACCGGGTAGCTGTCCATTCGAACACTTTCGGGGCTGTTTTGATTGAGGTTTTTGCTCCATAAACTTCTTAGGTATGTGTAGTGTAACATACTTTAATATTGTGAGCTATGGTTTTCGTTTGATTGGTCAACTAGTGATATATTGAAAACTAGTGTTCGGTTGTCTAGATTGTTAGATTGTTGCGTTTAGCGCAAGGTTTGAAGGAATTAACAACCAATTCAGTTCGGGTGGTTTTGGTTGGAGATATGGACTGTTGGAAAATTATTTATTTTACGTTTTGGGTTGAATTGGTTGTCGATTACTCAAACGGGTCGGTACAACGCGAATTCGCTTTTATTGGTAGTTTGTGCGTTGTGCTTGCGAATTACCGACCCATCCAACTCGTGCGGTGTCGTGTGGACTTGTCAGCTGTGATTTTATTAAATTTGGTCCACACGGGGCTGAGTTGGTTGTTAAGAGCATAAACAACTCATAAACGCACATATTCGTTCAACTAGCAACTCCGGGGGCTGTTGTAATTGAACTTGGTAAGGCCGAGGCTTTAGGTAAATCAAATCATGCTAGAACGCCTCGTAAGATTAACGGGTTGGTTCGGTTCCGTTAGTAATCTTTGCGTGTAATCCGACAGGCGTTTGAGTCATGGGAATACTTAGGGACCCTCTAACTCGTTGTGTTTGTGTGCTTCGTATCAGGTGAGTTCATGATGGCCCTTTTTAACTCCTTTTACGTTTTGGGCTGGCATACACACTCAATTGCTATTTTACCTTATATTACTCGTTAAAACAATTTGAACGACATCGTATAGCCTTGTTATTATTTGTGCATTTATGAAACCAGGTGTGGATTATATTCTATACCTTAGGATATTTTAGACTCGTTTTGGTCATAACTTCCTTAGGGTTATATACATTGTCTATGGTCTAGACTCGAGAATGTTATTAGGCTTGGTGTTAATTGAATACGAGTGGACCTACTTACTTTAATTCATATTTTAGACTGACTATTATATATTACCTTATAGCCTACGATTGTTGATATCATTTTGTTCCGTGTGACTAAGAATTATGTGAGTAGGCTTATTGATCTGGGTGTGCATGGTGATTACGGTCGGGTCAAATATATTACTTGGGTTTTAAAATCCTGTGGTGGAGAGGCCTGTGTGGCGTGATCATCATTAAGTCTGGTCCAATATATTACTCGGGTTTTAAAATCCCGTGGTGGAGAGGCCCGTCGTATGTTAAACCGTGATCGGGTCAAATATATTACTCGGGTTATACCCGTGGTGGAGAGGCCTGTTTCACATGTTTGGATGTGTATGTCGTGACCGAGTCAAATATATTACTCGGGGTATGACTCGTGGTGGAGAGGCTCGTGTCACGTGCTTATGTCTTACCGCGTCCGGGTCAAATATATTACTCGAGTCTTGACTCGTGGTGGAGAGGCCCGTGTACATGTGTTCGACCATGAATGTATTATTTGGTGATATTTATTTATTTGCTTATTATTCCCCCTACTGTTTTAGATCTATACCCTTTGAAATAAAATTTATGAATATTGTTTATGAAAACTTAGCTCTAGCTAACTTTGTGTGTATGTTAGATTGATCTTCAAGTTGAGAAGTACGTAGGGAACTACCGCTTGGACGTGCTCGAGACTACTCGGACTGTTGAAGGCATACCTAGTCAGAGAATTAATAACGCAAACTGTTTCTTTTCATTTATTACTATAAGCATTTAAATTTGGTTTTGGGCACTTTTCCCGGTTTTTGGGAATTTTGGAATTTATTATTCCGCTGTTTATTACTTTGAACTGATTTTAATAAGATGAACTTGTTTGGTTTTAAATTTTTGAGAATTTTTGGATATGATGACCAACTGTAGGATTCCTGGGATTCCGGGTCTTACGGGCACAATCGAAGGCTTTTGTAAAAAGATCTTCAAAGTTGTGGTCGGTGTGGACCTTTTCAATACTAGCAAGTTTTCGGTCAAAGGAATCACGAATGAAATGCATTCGGATGTCAATATGTTTTGTCTTGGAAGAAGAACCCGAGCAGCCACTCAAACTATTGAGAAGAGTCGGGAAATCCTAGAGGCCCGTCTCTTCGAAGATACCATCCTTAAAGGGTAATCTTTACTGCCTCCACCTTAACACAAACCCTACCTGCTAAAGACAACTACACCTCCACGCACAAGCCTATTACTACTTCATCTACCTCAATACCCCAAACCATAGCTGCCAAGAAAGGCAAACAGCCCAAAACCAAAACCAAAGCCAAAACCAAATCCAAACACACCCCTATGAAACTTCAAGATGAACCCATAACACCACCCGACGTACATCTCTCCATCATACCAACATAGACCCATGCAAACCTCCACCTTACCCGACATAGATGATCCTGTCTCAGACCAACCAGAAACTTGACTAACCCATACTTCATCCATTCAACAAACAATTTCACCAACAGTCTAGCCAACCTAATCACCTCCAAGGATACCCTCACCTATAGGGTCACCTGCCTTTACCTCCCCACTTAGAACTTCTACTTACTGGTCACAAACCTTTACCTCACCATCCATCATTACACAAGTCAATACACCAATAACCCAAACCACAACAGAACCTATAACCCTACCTTTAGCACTACAACTTCAATCCAAATCCAAACCTTGCCCACATCCATAAAAACCAAAACCATAACCGTACCAATCTAAACCCAAGCCCAGCCAACACAATAAACAACCCCTGCAGCTATTACCCAAACCACCATCTTCATGGCCCCAACCCCATTGTCAGGTGGAAGGTATACAAAGGCTCCAGTGCATACTGATCCCATTCTTGAAAGGATTCAGGAAGCCGAGCTTGTTGAAAGAGTTGCCAATATGGAACATGAGTACGAAAAAGACAAAGGGCTCGTCAAAAGTCAAAGATTGTGGATAGAGACTCTCCAGAAGCGAATTGACAGTCAACAACAATTATTGACTAATCAATCATTGTCACTCGCTAGGAAACATGAAGAAGGCTTGAGGGATGATCTAGAGTTTCCTATCTTGAGAGCGACATGCCATCGTCCTCTCGTGCTCAAGCCCATGTATAGGATGACTTGGAAAAGTGGACCGATTGGATGTTGCAGGATAATGAAAGGTTGGAAGCCCGGATTGGTTTGCTTGAGGGTGATACGTTCTTGGCTAAGAATGTGTATCTCCTATACGAAGTTGACAGGCTGAAGGAAAGGTTGGCCAAGCAAGAAAAATTGAATGAGATTCAGTTTTAAGTAAACAAGGAAATGGCCAACAAATGCCTCGCCGGCTCTGAGATCATGCAGATGACTGACCAGAATGTGGAGGATCTTGAGGGTCGACTGGATGCCGTTTTGGGAGTTGGGTGTATCCCAAGAAAGGAGCAGGGATAGGGAACGATGGTAAAGGACAGCGGACTAAGGCTGGTGCTAGTGGTGTAAATGTGGTTGTTACAAGTGATGTATGTGTGGAGACTATGGTTGCCGCATTGGTGGTGAATCTGTTGTGGTTCCGGAAGTTGGAGCCGAGGAGGAGGAAAGTGAGGATGAAACAGATGATGATGAAGAGGACGAAACTGATGAGGAAGATGATGATCCTCACAACAGTTTCGATGAAGATCCGTGCGACGGTGACAACTCGGATGATAATAATGGAGGTGATGTGGAAATGGTGGTGCTGGAGCTGGCAGTTGAGCTGGATAACCAAGGCCGGCCCTGAGAATTCACGTTCCCTGGCCGGAAGGAAAAAAAAATATGCCCCCTAAGCCTTAGCTTACTAAATAGTGTCAAAAAAAATTTTAAACGATGATTAAAGTTATGGCAATAAACATAACAATTCGCAAAATAATTGTATTAAAATGAGTTTATGACATACTCAATATGCTAATAGCTAACCGAGGATTTGTGAAGCTCACGTAACATTCTTGATAACAATTTTTTGAATCAACTCATCGTAGTTTATGCTCCCTAATATTCTGTTCTCGATAGCTATGATAACCAACCCGCTAAGTCTTTCTCGGGGCATTGTGGATCGTAAATAAAAATAAGAATTCAATTACTACAATTTCGAAAAACACCTTTTTGCATATGCTAACGTGAATGTTGGTGTTCGACGTCGACGTTGTTATTATCCTGCCTATTCATTTCATTTTTTCTATTTATTTACCTTTTATTGATTAATAAAAAGTAACAGATCTCTATCAATTTTTAACGACCTATAAGTCTTTAGGTAATTTTAAAAAAACGGGTCTAAAAAGTGTGAGTATTATTAAAATAGTGGGATTATAAGTGTTCGGGTATTATATATATATATAACACCGGAAATTTTTAAAAAATTTTGTACCCCCGAAAAAAATGTGCCTCGGTCGGGCGCCTGCATTGCCCGGCCTTAGAGCCAGCCATGTGGATAACAATCGGCTTCAAATGATGGCATACCAAAGGACCAGCAACCAATCACCGAGGCTGCAAAGAAAATAAAGGACACAGATGCTACGATAGAGAAGGGTTTCCTCTCTATTTTTAACGTTGCTAAATGTGCAGGTACCGAGTTCCCATGAAAATAAGACAATGATAATTACGGCATCAACTACTCCTCGAACCTGGACACACCGGTTCGTGAAGTTGAAAAAACAGTTTAAGAACCTATGAACATGGTGGCTCTCGAGGCAACCGGTGCCTCGGCTTCTCAAATGCCCAAGAGGAAGAAGAAGTTTACGTAATTGGCAAATCGGCAAGTCTCAGATGCCGAAACTACCACTATCATGACGAATCCCCCATTCCTATACTACAAATGGCACAACGACAGCATGAGATGGGCTATCAGGCGCGCGCCAATTGGGAACTAACTTATTTGAGCTATCATGATATGCATTCATTGTCAATTTGACATGAATTATTTTAGAAGAGCGGTGGGAAGAGGATCTTGCGAGGAGAACCATGAAGGATGGCTCAAACGCTTCATCAACAGAGAGTGGAAGGACGACTACCGTAACTTCACTCTTAATAAGGGTAGATCGTTCATTCATCCTACTGAAGTGGACCCCGGCACTATCAAGAGAAGAAAGTCATGGCGGTACAAGATGCCTCAAGACCATGGTGAGCCAATATACCATGGAGAACCGTTCACTCCCAACATGTTGTATGATTTTGTTGCTTGGGAGTTTGAAAACTGCATAGGGGAAGTGGTGATCTACTGTGAGACCGTGCACACGCTTCGTTTCTTTGATGAGCATGAACTGGCTGGTCTCGACAAGGAAAACTTGTTGAAGCTCTACAACTCGCCCTTGTCCATGGTGGAGGATGTTCGAAGGGAAAACATTGATCTAATATTTGAGACATTCAACAAGTTTGTGCACCATCTTGTTGATAATAAACTTTTTAACTATTCGTTTCCCTTCGAATACGAGACCGACTGAAGACAGAAGCTACCGACGCAAATACTAAAGACTAGAGGGAGATTGTAGGGCCTCGTTTTGTTTACTAGTCTTTTGTATTTGTTTGTTATGATTAACGATGTATATTAGTAGCTTCTCGGTTTCTGTTTATGTATGTTTGGCCCTAGGCCATGTAAAGTTTGAGCCCATTGGGCCGAATATAATAGATGAAGCATGGTATGGGTTGCACTATAAATAGTGCAACCATACCATGCATAACAAGCGTTTTCCAAACACTCTAATCTTATCATTATTTACCAACTCTCTCTCTCTCTCTCTCTCTCTCTCTCTCTGTGAACTCTCTTGCTCTCTTCCAATCAGAAATAAACAAACGGAAGCAAGATCTGAGATCTTGGTTAACTACTAGTTATTTCCGCTAGCTAATAGTCAATATTGATTTAAGAACTAGTTGTCAGATCCGCTTTCGGGACCTATAGTTAAGATATATTTGAACTGACTTCTGGGAATTTTAAAGATAGGTCCAAGTATTACGCTCAAACACTACTGAAAAGTCTCTCAACTTTGAGACTTAGCCTTCTCAACCAAAAAAAGATTGACCACTTGCAATTTATTCAAGGTTGGCATGGACAAACAATTGTCCATTTGTTCTATGAAATTACGAGTCTGAAAAAGATCATACAACTTGCTTTTAAAGCATGTTGCAGCAAAGAATACTCAGAATATCTAAATGGCAGATTCATAAAATCCTTAGAAATCTACTACTCAAAATTAGTGCCTACACCGACCAAACAAGCAGATTCAACTATATATAAATATATATGCTAAATAGAATACAAGATATGGACTACAACTCCCTTCTATAGAAACATTCCTTCAAATATTCGTTGAGATGCTCAACTAGAAAGCGTTGTGTTGAACCGTTCGTAAACTGTAAAATCCTTTTTGATTAAGGGGGTGTTTGGGATTGTTTATTTTAGGGCTACTTATAATTTATTAACTTTTGAAGAAGCTAAAAATTGTTAGGTATTGTGCCTTATCGTTATCCGATAAATTAATTAGTCACAATATTGTGGCTTATTAACTTTTAGAGAAAAAATATATGGAGGTAAAAAAAGGAATCCCAAACACCCCCTGAATTAGCATACACAGTTCATATATATATGTAAACTTTTAAGATACCTTTTCTTTTATTCCACATAAATAAGCATACTTTGTTGAGACCATTGGTTGTCAAATCTTTTACCCGGGACAACATGATCAATAGCCGAAAGAGAACACACATTATATGGTAGCAGTGGACTAAGAGAATAAAGACAAGTTTCTTAAGAAACCATAAGAGTGAACGCACGTTTATTGGATATAATTTAACAAGTATATATGAGTTGTTGTAACTCTTTTAGTTTTTAATCAATTAACTGAAGAATAATTTTGAATTATTAATAAAGTTGAGGGTTTGTTTTGTAAGTTTATTTTAATATGGATTATTCTAGAATAAGTTTGTCTTGTTTCCCAAGTTAGGTCTGGATTATAGAGCAAGTTCAGTAGGTCTATAAATAGGGTTATGTGAGAGAGTCAAGAGAAGTCTCTTCTCCTTGTAAGTTCGTGAAGTTATGTTCGTTTGTTAAGTTCGTTTGATTATATGAAAAGAGTCGAGGGTTGTCACCCTAATATCTCGTGTTCGTTTGTTTGATAAGTTCGTTTGATATGATTGTTTGATCCGTCTGTGCCAACAATTGGTATCAGAGCTGAGGCTCGAAAGAGAGGTTGGTTATCTATTTTATTTTCGTTCGATCGACAGTTGTTTGTTGTTTGCCAGACGAAAAAGAAACTTAAGTGAATTAATCTATAGCACAAATATTATTATTTATGTTTGTGGGTTTCCTGTTCGAAGGGTTTAGAAGAATCATTGAGGAGAATCCGGTTGAGGTATCTTGCAAAGAAATATCATATTAATTCCTTGAGAAGCGTGATTTATATAAAAGAGTTGGTGTAATTGGACAAGTAGCAAGGCCACCCTTGTGCTAGTAGGAAAGTTGAGAGTTTTATTGTGGGCTTAGAGAACATAAGCAAATAATAGAAAAGGTTTTGTTTTTGTGTTTTCGTGGCAGTGGCTTACGCTAGAGAAAAGTTGGCATGTTCAATATCAATTAATAATTTAATTGATTGAGGTGCGAATTTTTATTGAGTGGATCAAGAAGAAGAGACAGGTGGATTGCAATCGGTTGAAACCGAAGAAAATTAATCACTTTGTGCAAGTGATCAGAAGAGTTATGGAATGCTGTAATTCGATTAAGGAGTAATCGAATCCATCAAGAAAGTGATCAAGAACGTTTCTTGAAGAAAGTAAGAAAGAAAGGATAAGTTTGTAGTGTTTGGTTATTTATTGGAGATTAATCGGGAATCAATTCCAACTACAATAGCATACAAAGAGTAAAGATAGGAAAGACAGGATGGTGAGTGGAGGACTTCTAGTATTGACGAAATTGAACTACAAAGTATGGTCGACCAAGATGGATGGATTTTTAAAAGACTATGGCTTTTGGGAAGTTATTGAACCTATAGTCAGCGTAGCTGTAGATGAAAGGAAGATGTACACAGCGTTGGGGTTCATATGTCAAACCCTACCGGAAGGTATCTTGGTACAAGTTGGCATACTCATGAATGCTAAGGAAGTATGGCGTACTTTGAAGATTCGATTTCTTAGAATTAATTATGTACAAAAGGAAGAAGAGGAAAAAGCTGCTCAAGAAGTCGCTGAGAAAGAAAGATTGAATGAGATCATTGAGAAAGAGAGATTGGATGCCATTGTTCAAGAAGAACAAGCACAGAAGGAAGATCAAGAAGCTACAGAGAAAGAAGAAGCTTTGCAAGCGGTTTTAGAAAGTGAAGAAAAGGAAAGATTGAATGAATAAAAAGAAAGAATTTCTTCAGAAAAAGAAGAGAAGATTATGAATCTTCATGTATGTTTTTCTGACTTAAACAACCTTAAAGATAAGAAAACTGTTAAGATAAGTGAGCAGAAACGAAGCAAGAAATCTGCTACTAATTGTTTTGGTCAAAAATTGACTAGTGATTTTACAACCAAATTAGTAAAATGGGACTAGGTGTTTGTAAAAATTTTGCGAGGAAAAAACTCGTTATCCTGAGGATAATAAGAAAAAAACCCCGGGCGGTGAAAACTATCACCACCGATTTATTAATAATAAAGTGTGGTTACAAGTGTGGAGCTAAAACTCGATCGTGACTACAGAGAATGCGAGTACTAGTAAGTCTCGAGTGTCTAGTGTGTGTTTTTTATTGAAGCTTATTGCTCTATTTATACAAAAGCAAAGCTATCATTATGGCCTATAATTTAAGAAACTTTGGAATGAGTCCAATTAGCCGTTAATCCTTTTAATCAGTACGTTTCCTTTTCTGCCACGCTCTAATAAAAGCAAGTGCGAGTCTTTGGGAGGTCATAGCAATGATCTTTGACCTGGTAAACAAGGAAAGTATCAAACAACGTGTTAGTTATATAACATAATTAGGATACCTGTTATATTGGAGAATACCGCATCATGGAGTAGTTCTGAATATAATGTTTGCTGAGGATGCTGAAAATCCGAGCCCTAACAATTGTCCCCAAATTTAACAGCTGTAGATACGGTTTACATCTGTAAAATTTTTGAATTTTGAATCTTCGCATGCGTGGAAGATCTTGTTACACGTGTCAATCATCCGTGACCTTTGAGCATCTATATTTATCCAAGATAAATATTCCTAATTAATTCAACCGTCTACATAGGTAATATAATCTTTTCTTATTTCTCTTTATCTTCATCTTCTCAAATCATGAGTCCGAAACTCCGTAGGTCTGGTGTCGAAGGTTTTGTGTCACAAATCTCCTAGCTAGTCCAGCGAGTGAGATATGTATTTTTTGTAATACCGACATTGTTAACCTTCACTCTCGAGGTTGTTTTCCTTCGGGAAATGTTTTTAGACCTTTTGACGCCGCCCTTTCTTCTGATCTTGTCTAAAAAACCTGGATCTGTTTCCCGTTTTTTCCATTTAAAATCGGTTTTTCTTACCCATTCCCTGCCTTTACTACCGAGTTCTTTTCCAGAACCGGTCTTAGTTTTGCCCCAACCATGCCCATGGTTTGGCGGACCTTGTTTGTTTTGGAGAGATTAACCGCCGACCATGCTCTCGTTTTCACCCTTTCCGAGCTTGCTTCTGTGTATAACCTTCGCAGCCACGAATCTTCAAGATACCTTCTTAAAACCAAATCCGGCCGAACCCCGCTTGTTCTGAGAAATACACAGAATAATGATCAGTGGAAGAGACAATTTTTCTTTGTTAAGAGAGATTCTCTTCCTCATCCTGAGAGACTCCCATATCTTTGGGTCGCCAAAAGTAGGATACGTTATCTTGAAGATGTATGCCGATAATCTTCGTAACTGATTTTTTGTTTTTTGTAGCTTTGAAGTTCTTTGAGATTGCTCCTCCTACCAAAGAGACTGAGGCCAAGCTCGGTTCTTTCTTTCTTATCGACGAGGAGGAAAGAATCCGCTCTGGTTCCCCAGTCAAAACCCGAAAGCAGTCGTACCAAGGGTTCGAAAAAGAGGAAGACCCAGGATACCTCCGACTCTTCTCCAACATGCGATCTTGAATACAACCAGGTTGGTCTTCATGTTTTATCTTTATATCCTGTAGATAATGTGTGCTAAGGATGTTCTGACTTGAGCAGGGGCTAGTATTGTTATCCTCCAAATTCAATGATCTCCAAATTCAACTCCTTGATACTAATGCTCGTATTGCCGAGATGGTGAAGATTGGAACCGCCAAGACCAACCTTCTCGACAAGAAGAGCAAGGAGAATGAGGACTTGAAGCAAGAGCTCGCATTGGCCAGGAGGGAGTTGATTCACCAGGAGGCAACCGCTCTGATTAGGATCCAAGAGACTGCTGAGGGAGCCAAGAAATCCGCGGCGATCTCGATCTTTCAGTCTCGTCTGAAGATGGCTAAGGAGGCCAAGGACGCTGGTGTTGATACTCCTTTTTGGGATGTGGCTTATTGGGAGAGAGTTTTGGCTGAGCTTAATGGTGAAAGTGTGGAGTAGGCTGGTCCGAGTGGAACAGAGAAGTCTGTGGAGGTGGCGATCAAGGGTGCGGTAAAGGCGGTTGGTGACGAGCTGCAATTGGGCGATGATAGCGGTAAAGAAAAGGCTTAAGCCCAATTTTTATGGTTTATGTGTTTGTTGGTTTGTGATGAGTTGTAATGGCTATTGAACAATTTACTTTTCTGTCTTTGAACAATATTATGCTTAGGATACTAGGACACATGGGTGGAGGGATCTTGACTTTCCTAGACGAAGCCCATGTTCTCTTGACTTTTGAACATCTGGCAATACTTGGGTGGAGGAATCTCGGCTTTTCAAGATGAAACCCGGTGTTGCCTTTTTATTTTCCTGCACTTATGATTAGTAATAACATAATCTTTTGGCTTTAAGCATTGTGTTCTATCTGTTTGTCATTTTTGATAACTTGTCTAAATATATTTTGATTAGAGCATGTCTATGAAATATTATCTTGAGGATAATATATTTGAAACAAAATTCTTAAACTCATCTTATTTCAGAGTGAAATATTTTAAGGGTTTTTATCTTTGGAAAGCATGTTTTGAAATTGTATATTAAGATAAAACATTTTTAAGGACAATAAAGCCTTAAGTCTTGTGTAAATATGAATTGTCTCATTTAAACCAAATGATTATGTCAAAAGTCTTATGCGGATAAAAGGCGAAGGCCTATTGTGTTTGAGGCTGGAGATTGGGTTATGTTAAAAGTTTCTCCGTGGAAGGGCATTATTCGTTTTCGTAAGAGAGGGGAAGCTTAGTCCGAGGTTCATTGGTCCGTTTCGTATATTGTCCCGTGTGGGTGAGGTAGCGTATAGGCTGGAATTTCCTGATGAGCTCGTGGGGATTCATCCTACCTTCCACGTGTCCCATCTGAGGAAATACTTAGCGGATGATGAGGCCCGTGTGCCTCTTGATGATATTGAGCTCGACAGTAAGCTGAACTACGTTGAGCAACCGATTGCTATTCTTGACCGTCAGGAGAGGCGTTTGAGGAATAAGGTGGTTACACAGGTGAAGGTGCAGTGGAGGCAACATATGGGTTCCGAGGCTACTTGGGAGTCCGAAGACGAGATGATGAAACTCTATCCGTAGTTATTCCTGTCGCATCGGGATTCGGGGACGAATCCCATTGTAAGGGGGTGGACTTGTAACGCCCGTTAATTCCGGTTTCAAGAATTAAAGCTTGTAGAGTATGTACAACTCTCGGGATTTATCCGACTTTTCTCGGGAGCCTTTACGTCATCCCAGTATGTTAAACAAACTAACTTTTCCTTCCATTTTGCCTTACACTTCAATCTGGAGGGACTAGAGTGTAATATATTATGTTATAACATAAACTAACCCTACCCACCCCCCCTTGTTGCGATCGGCAGGAAGAAGAGACCCAAGACCCACGAATTTTCTTTTTTGCAGCCAAGTTTAAGCCTTAGAACTTCAATTCAAGGTATGTACTACGATTCCCTAAGTCTTTTACACCATAATTGATCGTTATAACGCGCGTATTGATCGATTTATGGCTTGTTGTAGGCTAGCCGGGTGGCTGTCCATTTGAGCATTTTCGGGGCTGTTTTGAGTGAGGTTTTTACACCAAAATCCTCCTAGGTATGTGTGGTACATCATACTTAAAAACCGTATTCATTGAAGGTGTTTAGGTCGGACAATCGATTTTAGTTCGAAAACTAGGGTTTACCGGGTGTAGGATTGACAATTGTTGAGTTTGATGCGTTAATCGATCGGATGACCAACCGAATCAGTTTGTACAGCCCTAGGGGGGTTTATGGGCTGTGGGAAAATTAAATTTTTGATACTCGGGGCTGTTTTGGTTGGTGATTGGTCAATCGAGTCGGCGGTACGCGAATTTTTGTTTAAATGTTAAATTGATAGTTGTAAAAAGGAACCGTCAACCCTATCAACTCGGGTGACATAATTATGATGTAAGAAAAGGTTAAGATGGGAATTTGGTCTATTTGGGGCTGATTCATTTGACAATTGGTTTTAAGGTTTATTACGCGCGTATTCGACTCGATTTGATTACCGGTGGGTGAGTTGTGCATCATGGTTAGCCCTGACCATAATCGTAGGGTGGATTTGGTTAGTTGAAAGGTTTTAGGGGTGAGGTAAAGTAATTGGGTATGGGTTGGGCCTCGGCCCAAGTTGTTGGGCCTTGAGCCAAAGTGTTGGGCCTTGGGCCAAAGTGTTGGGTCTTGGGCCAAGTTGTTGGGCCTTGGGCCAAAGTGTTGGGCTTGAACGGCCCATTAGGCAAGAGTGTTCTTACGGTCTAGTTTAGTAACGCGCTGTGTACTATTTACAGGCCCTTGCTTGTGAGTGTGTACTTAGGGATTTCCTAGCTCTTTGTAGGTGTTTGATCGATTTCAGGTGAGTTCTTGATGCCCCGTTTAACTCTTTTTAAATTTTGGGCTAGCATGCACACCTAAGTGTTTTTCTTACTTGATGAAATGTTTTAAACGATTTTACATAGGCTTGCTAGTATTGGTAGGCCTTGGAATGTTAAAGAATGTGTGTATGTATGTATATATATATTTTAGAATGGCCAATATTTGGCGAATGTTGTAGTCGTCTCGACTACTGAATGTTGCGTATGCCTACTTTGTGTTTGCATGCGCTGAATGTTACGTGTTTGGGTTATACGTTTGCTCGACCCTGAATGTTATTATTGAATGTTATATATATATATATATATATATATATATTTATATATATATAGGAATGAACGTATAGAGATGTTCATACGTAAGGATGATTATTTATTGTGATGACCTAACCGATGAAATTCCGTTTACAGTTTAAAAACCGTTGGAATGATTATTAAGACCTTTGTTACTTATTTAAAACTTGAACTCACTCAGCTTAAGCTGACGTTGTGTGCATGTTAGTGTGAGTTTCAGGTTAGGAGGTGGATGCCTTATCGCTTGGACGTGCACGAAGCTACTTGGACGGTGAAGGGCATACGGGAATCGAAGATTTTATTATTAAACATTTATTTTAAAAAAAAAATTATTTAAAGATAATTATGTTGGTTTTGGGCAAAATTCCCGGGTTTTGGGAACATATTTTATTATTTACGTTTTCCGCCGAATTATACTCTGTGATGCTTATTTTACTGAAAAGAATTGTTTTAAGTTTAATTATTTTTACCAGTGTTTTGAATGATTACCAACTGTGGGGTTCTCGGGGTTCGGGGCTTTACAGCGTTAGAAAGGTGAAGACCTTTAAACCTAAGCAGATATCCAGGATATCTTATTCGTGAGCTCCAGGCGTTCGTTGGAAAGGTTAAGACCTTTAAACCTTAGGAGATATCAGGGATATCATATTTGTGTGTGACGTGATCAGCCTCTGATTGTTGTGAAGATAACGTATCCTTAGGATAACTGCAAAACACTAAGCTCATGATGAGGGGAGGCTAACACCCCTCCGATGCTTAAGTCAGTAAACTTGATTTAGAGATAATAAAGTCCGATATTGTAAAAATAGATGAGGGAACATACCTGTATCATGAGGATACAAACATAACAGTTAAGAATATTAACAAAAATATGCCTTAAGGTGGATAGCATTCCAAGCTCTTGGTATAGGAACTCCTTCCATAGTAATTAATCTGTAGGCCCCTTTGCCTGCTTCTGAATCAATCAAGTAAGAGCCTTCCCACTTTGAAGCTAGCTTTCCATCTGTCGGGTTAGTGGTATTTTGGAATGCCTTTCTTAACACCATGTTCCCTACTTGAAACCTTCGAATCCTGATATTCTTTTTGTAGGACTTGGCTATTCTTTGTTGGTATGCATCCATTCTGATTTTGGCGAGACCTCTGAGTTCATCAATGGTATCCAGGTCTTCAGTAAGGCTTTGGTTGTTGGACTCAATATCCTGGATGCTGGTTCTTACTGTGGGGATCACTATCTCTGTAGGGATAACAGCTTTGGCCCCAAACACCAAGTAGAAAGGTGTTTGTCCCGTTGCATTTTTTGAAGTGGTTCTATCAGCCCAAAGAACAAATGGTAGTTCTTCAGCTCATTTTCCCTTTCTTGGACCCCAATTTCTTCTTCAGATTGTTGATGATGATCTTGTTACTGGATTCTGCTTGACCATCAGCTTGAGTATGTAGTGGAGTTGAAGTCACCATCTTGATTCCCCAACTTTCACAGAAGTTGGTTGTTCTACATCCGATGAACTGTGATCCATTGTCACAAACAATCTCTGCGAGGACACCAAATCTCGTCAGGATGTTGCGTTTGATGAATGAGATCACATCCTTTTCTTTAACTTGGACAAATGCCTCTGTCGATCCACTTGGAGAAGTAATCTGTCATGGCTAGCATAAAGACCTTTCGACCAGGAGCCTTAGGCAGTTTTCCCACAATATCCATTCCCCACTTCATAAATGGTCACGGGGATAAGATAGGATATAATGGTTCAGCTGGTTGATGCAGGATGTTGCTGTGTTTTTTACAAGCATCACAGTTTTTGGAGAAGTTCATTGCGTCCTTCTTCATGGTTGGCCAGAAGTAACCTGTCCTTAGTATCTTAGATGCTAAGGCTATGCCCCCAGTGTGGTTCTCGAAATCACCTTCATGTATGTCCTTGAGAAATTCTTGTGCTTCTTGATATTCCAAGCATCTCAAGTATGGACCTGCAAGTGATTTTCTATACAAAACATTATTTAAGACAATGTGCTGGGCTACCTTCATTCGGAAATCTCTGGGATTTTCCCCTTCCGGGATCTTGTAATCCTGAATATACCGCATTATGGGATTGGTCCAAGATACTGGATTATCCTTAGGATTTGAAGTCTCCAAGACTTCGTGGTTCTCCATTGTTGCTGGAGTCAAGATACGCACGATAGGTATGTTGACATCACCTAGCATCTTGAGAGCTGATGCCAAATTTGCTAAGGTATCTGCTTCAATGTTCTCCTCCCTTGGTACCTGTACTATATCAAATGTTTCAAAACACATAGCTAATTTCTTAACTATTTCTAAATATTTTCGCTAAGTTTTCTGCATTTACTGCATAAGAGCCATTAAAATGGTTAGCTAGTAATAATGAATCAACATAAACTTGAAGATACCTGACCTTCATATCTATAGCCAATTGCAAACCAGCTATTAAGGCTTCATATTCAGCTTCATTATTAGTAGCCTGAAATTCACAAGATATAGATAGAGGTATAATGTCCCCCTGTGGCGATTTTAGCAGGATACCTAGACCTGCTCCTCTTATGTTGGAGGCACCATCTGTATGCAAAGTCCAACTCTCCTTGACCTCTAATTGCTGAACTTTTTTTCCGCTTCTTCAAATATATCCTGGCTAAAATCAGGATATCGTATGCACTAAGTTTTATAGCCCACTTTGCCATCCTACCTGACATTTCTGGTTTTCTCAAAACAGCCTTAATAGGATAGTTAGTTTTTACATGTATAGCATGAGTTTCAAAGTAATGTCTTAGTTTAGTTGAAGCCATTATAAGTGCTAAAATTAACTTTTCAAGATAAGAATACCTGGATTCAGCATCTAGTAGACTTTTACTTACATAATATATTAGATGTTATTGACCTTCACGATCTTTGACTAAGACATCGCTTATTGCACTTCCAGAGACAGCTAAGTACAAGGATAATGGTTCACCGTCAGCTGGCTTCATGAGGAGTGACGTTAAGGATAAGTATTCCTTCAAGGACACCAATGCCCTTTCTTGCTTTTCTCCCAATTTGAACTTTTGATTCTTCCTCAGGATATCATAGAAGTCTTTACACTTCTCTGAAGATATTGAGATGAATCTGTTGAGTGCAGCTATTCTTCCGGTCAATCTTTGGACATCTTTGATGTTTCTTGGTGATTTGATATCTAGGATGGCCTTGATCTGCTCAGGGCTTGCTTCTATTCCTCTCTTGGTGACCATGTATCCAAGGAATTTTCCTGCTTTGACCCCAAAGTGACACTTGGCTGGATTCAACTTCATGTTGTATTCATCCAGGATATCAAATGCTGTTGCCAAGCCTTTGATATGATCCTCGGCCTTCTTTGACTTTACCACCATGTCATCTATGTAGACTTCCATCGTGTCCCCTAGTTGGTCTTTGAACATCATGTTGACTAGCCTCTGGTATGTTGCACCTGCATTTTTTAGTCCAAAAGGCATTGTAGTATGACAGTATATACCTGTGGGAGTCATGAAGGCTGTATCTTCTTGATCTGAAGGCTCCATTTGAATCTGTTGAAATCCTGAGTATGCATCCATGAAGGTTAGCAGCTCGTGGCCAGCAGTTGCGTCCACCATTGAGTCAATGTTTGGGAGTGGAAATGGATCTTTTGGACAGGCCTTATTCAGGTTTGTGAAGTCCACACATGCTCAACACTTTCTGTTCTTCTTTTGGACTACAACTACATTGGCTAACTGTTTTGGTTAAAAATCGGGCTAAGGATCAGTGAACCAAATTCGTAAGTGAGGATAGGTGCTAATGTGAATTAATGCGATCAAAGTAACAATTATAATCAATGAACACAAAGATTTATACGAGGAAAAGCCCTTGATAACTAGTATCCCGCCGGCACAAAAACCTCGGGTAGTGAAAACTATCACTACCAATTGTATTGAACTTGAAACGATTACAAATGGTGGAATAATAGCTGATCGTGAATACAAGTGTTTTCTATGAACTCTTAGTGATAAAAGTGTTGTGTTTTGATCAGCTAGTACTCGATATATATATATAAATAAGATATAACGGCTAGTAACTACTTATGCTATAATCTCGTTACTTCTTCAACTTGAACGTTTTAAGAGCGTGGACGAGAAGGGAAGACTGAGTAAATTACTTCGTCCGTAATAGTAGGAATTCTGGTGAGCACGTGTTATACCTGCAAAAAATAGATTAGAATTGACTGCTGAGGATCCTTGAACCACAAAGGATCCTTATTCCCGCTGATTGTTGCTAATGATACTTGATTTCCGAGGATCAAAGATCCTGGTCCCAACAATTGTCCCCAAACATGATAGATGTGAATGGGGAACAATTGTCATGTTTATCCCGAGAAGAGTGCATCGTAATCGTCGATTAAGAGTGGATGTTACCGTCGCCTGCCACCAAATAATTGCGCCTACTTAATAGACTCAAACCCTTATATCTTCCTTCTTCATCGGATTATAAGGGTAATTTCGGCATAACCATCAGGTATCCTTCTTTCTTTTTCTATTATCTCCTCTATCTTTCTCATCCTTCTATCACAATGCCTAGAAGAAATCAGAAAGCCTCCTTTAGTTCGAGCCCTAAGGATATTGTTTCTGAACTCCAGACGCAACATCTTCTTAAAGATCCAGTTTCCAAGATCTGCAAATTCACCAACGAAGAAATCCAGAGAATCTCCAAATGTTTCCCTGAAGGAACAGTGTTTAGAGCGTATGACTCCCGATTAAGGAGCGATTGTGTTTCTTCTGATTGGCTTTGTTTTCCGGCACTCCCATTCCTTCTCGGCTTTTTGAATCCATTTCCTGACCTTACAACTACCTTCTTTTCCTTCACCGGTCTTAGCTATATCCAAGCCATGCCGATGATGTGGAGGACTTTGCATACCCTTTAGAGACTGATTGTAGAGCAAGATCTTGATTTCAATCTTCCAGCCCTTTCTTACCTGTAAAGCCTCGTAACTCATGGTTCTAGCAGATTTCTCTTCAAAAGTAAACCCTTTTCAGCCTCTACCGATCAACAAGACCACTCACAACGACCAAAGTTGGAAGAACCAGTTCTTTTTCGTTTTAAGAGACAGTATCCCAAAAGGGAATTCATTACCGTCTCGTTGGATCCTGAAGGGTAGGATAGTGGATCCAGAGGATAGGTGATACTTGTTTTATTGATTAACTGACCGTAGACTTGTTGTTTCTTGTGCAGTATCCAACTTCTCAGAACTTGCTGTTGATCCAGACGATGTCAAAAGGGCAAAGGTGTTCCTGTCTCTGGATCCTTTTGATAGGACTTTCAAGACTGTTATTGAAGAGATAAGCGATTCGGACGAGGAAACTGCAAGTTCTTCAGAAACCATGTCTAGTAAGTTAGAGTTTGTTCTTTAATAATATAAATATAGTAAAAATAGAAAAGCAATAGGTTATAAAGAACGTATCTTTTTTCGCACAGGTGCACAGAAATCATCATCCAAACTGTCCAAGAACCTGTTGGGTCAATTCCAGTTGGAAGAGGTTGACAGTCTCATTTCCTCCCGTTCCTCCGAGAAGAAACCCATGAAAAGTTCTAGCCTCGCACCGCCGAAGACCATGACTACCCGCTCCAAGGCCAGCATAAAAAGAAAAAGAGATCCTGACGTGGAAATCCACAGTGCCCAGGACATCTTTGACCAGCTCTCGGAAGTAAGGATCCTTTACCCTTAACCATCTACATTTCAATTGTGTGTTTAAGTTGCATACGTCTTACAGGCAGTGGCCAACTTCAAGGCTTTGTGTGATGAAAATGTGACTAGCACGGAGAGGGAACTCGCCAAATACCGTGCTGGGATATCCTTGAAGGACAAGCTGATCATGGAGTTGCAGACTAAAAAGAGGACCGTACAGGATAAGCTGGCTCTTGTAGACATCCGAGCTCAAGAACAAGTGGTCGAGGTAACCGAACAGGCTAAGGTGTGGGCCAACAAAGCGGTATTAACGGCTAGGATAAAGATGGCCGCCGAAGCTGAGGATCCTAACTTCGACAGGTCCACTTGGAATGTAGCTATGTGGGAGAAGGCCTTAGATGGTTTTGGCGAAGAGAGCGAGGATGCGGGGGCTGCAAAGAGGATCGAGGATGCTGGAACGAGTGGATTCAAAGGTGACGTGTTGGAGGTTAAGGAGGCGGGTGATGGTGAAGGTGATGCACCTAAGAAGTAGCAGGTGTAATGGGCAATGATGGATATGAAGACAAGGCCGGGGCCCATTTTTTATGACGTTTTAATGGTTTTTGTTTATGGTTTGTATGGACAATGGTAGTGGCAATCCTTAGTATCTGTGATCCATAAGACAATTTTCAAAGGTGGTTAGGGTGGAGGGATCCTTAGCTTTATGGGAATGAAACCTTAACCGCCTTTGTCTTTTAAATTTCTGCATGAACTTTGACGTAGTTTGATTCGGGTGGATGGTCCACGTTTTGCTGGTGAAGCCCGGATCGCCTTTTTATCTTGCATATTATAATATAACTCTTTTGATTTCTGCTTTATAACCTGTGTCACTAGGATAGAGGATTCTGAACCCTTATAACTTTTTTCTTTAAGATATTTTCCCGTCAAAACAAATCATCAAAAGAGAGGATATGATAGTTAGAAAAGCGGGATTAAATTCCAACTATCTTGGGGACAGGCCCAGCAATTCGTGGGGACAAGCCCAAAACGTGGGGACAAGCCCAAAACGTGGGGACAAGCCCAATAAAACATGGGGACAAGCCCAATAATTCGTAGGGACAAGCCCAATAAATACGAGCGACGAGCCGATCCTTGGCGTTGGCCTAATTGTACTCGGTGACGAGCCTAACCGGGCGTTGACCTTAACTTGTGTATATGGTACGTCTACCATTAATTCGTAGGATCCAAGATATAATTTTCAGCCACGTATAGTGCACTGGTCCCACAGCCTCCAATTATACCCGGATAATCGTGCGCTCCAGGCGAGGGTGTAGAAACCCTAGTTTGGGAGATAAGGTGAAGACCTTAGAAACCTGGCGACAAGGCCGATTAAACTTAGGAGAGAGCTGGCCAACCCGTTTTTTCCACTTGAGGGCCCTATTGCTTGGCATTTCTGCAACTTGACACATTTGACAAGACAAGAATATAATGTGAAAATCAATATAAAGTAAAATTTTACCAAGTATCTGATTGAAGCAATTGATTAGGATCCAGGATCCTGATCAATAAAAATACTTCTTTAGATGAATTGCATTCCAAGCCCTTGGGAGCATCTCACCTTCCATATTCACCAAACGATATGCCCTCTTTCCTGCTTCGGCTTCAACTAGATAGGGACCCTCCCATTTGGGTGCCAACTTCCCGTCGGATGGATTAGTTGTGTTTTGGAATGCCTTTCGAAGGACTAAGTCTCCAACCTCAAATCTTCTAATTCTGATATTCTTGTTGTAAGCACCAGCCATCTTTTGTTGGTAGGCTGCCATCCAGAATCTTGCTTGATCTCTAAGTTCTTCCACAGTATCTAGATTTTGGACAAGATTTTCGTCATTTCTTTGAGGATCACGGATGCTTGTTCTGGCTGTTGGGTACACCATTTCAGTGGAGATCACTGCCTCAGCTCCAAACACTAATGAGAATGGCGTCTGTCCCATGGCATTCTTCGGAGTTATCCTATCTGCCCAGAGCACATAGGGTAGTTCCTCAGCCCATTTGCCTTTCTTTGCTCCAAGCTTTTTCTTTAGGTTGTTGATGATGACTTTGTTGCTTGATTCTGTTAGCCGTTTGCTTGTGGATGGACTAGCATTGAAGTGATCATCTTGATTCCCCAGCTGTCTCAAA
This sequence comes from Bidens hawaiensis, assembly GCF_021521415.1. Classification (NCBI taxonomy): domain Eukaryota; kingdom Viridiplantae; phylum Streptophyta; class Magnoliopsida; order Asterales; family Asteraceae; genus Bidens; species Bidens hawaiensis. The sequence continues at coordinate 117,368 of NW_027505355.1, forward strand.
AGTTAGTAGTTCTTTTCCCAATAAATTGGGAACCATTATCACATATAATTTCAGAAGGAATTCCAAATCTAGTTATAATGTTATGTTTGATAAAGGATACAACTTCCTTTTCCCTAACTTGAGGGAAAGCCTCGGCTTCTATCCATTTAGAGAAGTAGTCTGTCATTGCTAACATGAAGACTTTTCCTCTTGGAGCTGTAGGGAGTTTACCCACTATGTCCATTCCCCATTTCATGAATGGCCACGAAGAGACAATAGGGTATAAGGGTTCTGCCGGTTGATGTAGAATATTGCCATGTCTCTGACAAGCATCGCACTTCCTAGAATATTCCATAGCATCCTTGTAGGTTCCCTGGATGGATCACACGAGATATCCCGATATACACAGGTGCGGAATTCCTGTGTAGATCGTTACGGACGTAGAATATAATCACACGAACACACAAACATGATACGAACAAAACTCACGTTATATTAATAACTCAAACCGTGTTACTTACAGAACCTCGACCTCACGTCACTCGACTCACTGAATTACACGTAAATTAACCCACTCGATCAACTCGTAAACAGTAAACTGTAATCTATATAAATACACGACAACTTCGCCTCAGGCGAAGTTGTCCATAACTTCGCTCGTTCAACAAGTTCGCCTAGGCGAACTTGTCAACAACTTCGCTTGGTTAACAAGTTCGCCTAAGCGAACTTGTCAACAACTTCGCTTTTACAAATAAATACACAAACAATATTATAGACTCGATTACAGACATTAGACATATGAACTACTGACATCTATGCACCAACAGACTCCCCCTTGGCAGTAGCTTCATATCTTGATCTTTCAGCTCTTGTCTCGTAATCCTGTATCTTCACGCGTGCACTCCTTCTCTAACACATACCGTGACTACTCGCTGATATTTCCTTGCTTCATCCTTCCAAGCAGGAATATAGAATATCTTCTTTTCATTCAACACTTGCAGATCAGATTTCGATAAGTTAACAAGATGCATCGGATCATACACCCTCAGCACTTCTTGTTCATCTTCGTCTTCCATCACAGCTTCAGCAGTCTGGCAATCAACGTACCACCATTTTAGATTCTTCAACACATCTTGAGGCATATTCTTCATTGGAACCTCCTTGATGCATCGGATCGGTTTGTACTTCATCACCATCCATGGCTTGCCATCTGCTCTCAATCCCCTTTCTGTATCCTCCACGAGCTTTCCCTTCTGTGGCTTTAATAGTTCAAACTTCTTTTCTTTTATGCTTTCTTTCCACACGATCTTCTCAATCACTCTTGCCATGTTGTTGTCACTTCTATTTATCAGGCCCAACCTGGCCAAATCCTTCACCTCACATTCCGGCAACGTATTGAGAGATCTCAACATTCTTTTGAAGTATTGAATACCATCATAACGCTTCACCACAAACAACTTCATCTGTTCATCATATATCCAACAGATAATTCCCTTCTTCGACTCAGCATAGCCTTTGATGTTATAACTCTTCTTGAACATGGCTGGGACAGCATGCTTCTTGGTCTTAATAAACCAATGAGCACAGCCTTCCTTCCACCTAGGCTGCTCCTCCCACTCAGTCTCATCCATCTCAGTACCCATGTCGGCTTTCTCAACATCAGGGATCTCGTGTTCAACGTCTTCTTCTACTATCTCCCCCTCTTCTATCCCATCTTCAATCACAATCCGCTCACCGATCTTTTCAATCACATCACTCGGCAGCACATCTTCATCAAATAACACATCATCGCTGAACATATCATCGTCAAGTTCCTTCAGCGCATCAATCACGTCATCCTCCACCAACACCACATCATCACCACCAGCCGCGTCGGTAGACTCCCCCTCAGCTGTGGAAGTACCAAGAGCTTGAGAAGTTCTTGGCAGCTCACCACCTGCATCTTTCGATGCATTGGGATCATCGTCTCGGTCATTTCTTCTTTTAGTTCTGAGCTCGTCGCCCTTACAGCTCATCTCCCCCTGAGATGCCAAGAACTCCTTCAAGGCATCTATAACTTTCCCATGCTCAACCAAGAGGGATGCCTGTAGTTGATTTGCTTCCACTAGGCTTTGAATAGTCTTAGATTGCTCTGCCACGATCCGCTCTAGTGAAGCTATTCTCTCTGAGTCTGAAGTAGGCGAAGGCAAGACACCAGAAGCAGGCGTAACCGCAGGTGGTACCATACCTGATAACCCTGCAGCAGTGACGACCGTTGACTCTACAAATCGTGCAGCTACCACCGACTGAGTAAGCGTTGGAGGTGGTAGAGACAAGATCTCCGGAGTCGACGTCTGGATAGCAGTGATTGATGGAGTGCCGGCAGATGATGTAGCCACCACGGGAACATCCGCAGCGCTTGTACTTGTAACCTGTACAGAAGAAGGAACGATAGACATACCAGACAGTGCGGCCGGAGCGAAACGTACCGTCCTTGAAGTCTCTCCAGCTCTCGTGCCAGCACCTGTCCTCTCCCGTCTTGATCTTCTTATCAGCTTATGTATGTCTTCTTCCTCTTCTGACTCTTCATCATCCTCCGTTCTCTTTCTTTTCCCAAACGTTCTCTCTCGAGACACCATCAACCGTCTCCCCTCATCCATAATCTCATCCAAATCTGAGTCAGCTATCGAAGTTGCTGCTCTAGTAACACTTACACCCGAACCCTGTACAGCCGAGACCTGCACCTCTTCAACTTGATCCATATCAAAATAACCTTGACCTCCAAAGACAGCGTCAAGATCAATATCCTCTGCAGCTGACACAACAGGCACAGCAGGAGCAGGAACAGCTTGAGTTGCTCTTGCCTGTCGCGGTTGAGGATCTCTGAACTCGTCCCCACCAGCAGGAACATACTCTGGGTTAATTAAAAACCCAAACAGTGGAGTATGCCTGGGACGACGTTCAGGGTTGCTCCTCGCACTTGAAGTGTGGCATTGAGCAAAGATACGTTTGCTCACAGATTCCACGTATCTTATCGGGCGTCTCTGAGGTAGATTCGGAGCGACATGGTTCAATATCATCTGGATGAACCGTGGGTACATAATGAACCGCTCCCGAGACATCGCCCTTCTTTTCCTGTCAATCTCGTAGAAGACCATTTGACTGAAGCTATAACGTTTGTTATAGGTCAGTGCAGTCATTGCGGACTGCATGGTCGCACCCATACCGTCAGTGCCCGCCTTCCTCCCAGACATGCAAACTATCATAACGTGCATGAGGAAGCCCCACTGATCTAGAAGGAAACCCTTCCTCCTCTGGGTATCACCTAATGGACCAGAGTAGCCCATTCGGAGAAACGCTCCATCACAAAAGGAAGCGACAAACTCAGTTGGATCGTCTCGAGTCTCCTCTCCAAACCGTAGCGCCACCCGGATCTGTTCAGAATTGAACTGAACTTGTTGATTGTTCACAGTCGCTCTCATGACCGGGGGCTCAACACGACAGTCGTATTCAACCGTCTGCCAGAAGTCTTCGATATTTGGTAGAGATATCGGCAGAGTGTTTGTTATGGTATGAAAAATCCTCGAGCGTAGGAGGAAAGTTATGATCTCGCGGTAATCGTCCACACCGCTCGCCTCCGGGTCAAGTGTAATGTACATATTGTGACCCGGGTAAAATTGACGTTGGTTATCACCATCGTCTCCTCCTGCACCTCCAGCACCAGTTACCGCAACCATATCTGCAACAAACGAACCAAGTTAGATAGCATAAAGACATAGCACAAGTTCGCTTTGTTACCATGAGCGAAGTTGTGATAAACTCTGTATAGGCGAAGTTAAAGTTGAGGCGAAGTTGGGAACAACTTCGCTTCAGCTTTAAGTTCGTCTAATTAATATTAAGTAAAAATGATCCAGGCGAAGTTAATGTTAACTTCGCCTCATCACAGCATCGCCTTAGGCGAATTTAAGTTTCAGGCGAAGTTACGGATAACTTCGCCTCAGGCGAACTTAAGCTTCGGGCGAAGTTACGGATAACTTCGCCTCAGGCGAACTTAAGTTTCAGGCGAAGTTGCAGATAACTTCGCCTGAATCTGAAACGGCGACAGTGAGGATTATGGAACAACGTGCAGGAGATGTTTTCGTGATTAAGGAATCCGGAAAACATGAAAGAACATGGAATATATGATAATTCGACATCTCGAACCTTGAATCGGTGTGAAAACTGGGAAAAATAACACGTAATCGAAATAAATGATAAGTTCGCCGGACAATCGGTAAGTTCGCCGGATAAGTTCGCTGGATATTTAAAAAGTGATGAACAGTTTAACTGTTGAACATCCTTATATAGGGTCTGGGTTATACAGGCGAAGTTACGGATAACTTCGCCTAGGCGAAGTTATTCACAACTTCGCCTGTTTAACAACATCGCCTATATTTACAAAATCAAACCTTATAATTTGAACATTTTTCCAATTAAGTTATAAAACTTTCCTTGAAGAGATAAATGACATGATCAATTCTAAGTAACCAGTTAAACAATCATAAAACTATCTAAGTATAAAAACTTAAAAAAATTTAAAGTATAAGGGATCAAATTTCAGTCTCGATAGGGACTGCTACGTTTTAGAAAAGATCCGAACATGAATCATACTAAGTATGTGACTGTCACATAGATCTGTGTTTAGCTGTATTATGACATAAAGAGACAGGTTGTAAGCAGGTAAATAACTTAAAGTGGTTTTCATCGTTTCTGTGATACGAGTTAGGTTCGATTAAGTCTCAAAATTTAAGTGGGCAACAACTCAGAAATATTGATGCCTCCTATCTATCCTCAAAGCGTATTTGGCTTTCCCCAAGTCACCCCGAATTGACTTCGACCCATAGTGTCTGATTAAACTTGTAAGTATTCTTGATCTGCTTCCCGTTCTTCTCTCTTACTCAATGATTGTGAAGTATTTATTTTATCATCACTAATATGTTTCAATAACTTCAAATTTTTTTTTTTTTATTTAAAATAAACATAGACTTCAAAGTAAGAATTAACTGCAAGTCCCGAATCTGGATCACTGCAGTATCTTGAGACGCTATCTTCACGGGAATCAGAACACACATGGGCTCGTGTATGACTGGGTAATCGCTTTTCTGCCTATCATTCAGACAGATATATATGAAGACACGCAAAACTCTTAAGGAGTTTCCACGTAAAATCAAGTAAATTTAGTTTGTATCACGTCTACTTTTACGCACCATAAAAAGTTACCATGACATACAATGACTGTCCTAAAGCCTTTTAAGCCTAATAACTTCACTAGTTAAGCACACAGAATCAGTATATCTATCATTTTCCAAGGTTGGATCAATTTTCTGTTAAACATAGCTAACGAACTTCTTACGAAGTAACAGACTTGAAAAATAATTTCATTTCCCTTTTCTTTCAAAATTTTAACATTAATCGCCCCGACCAAAACAAGGTCTTCAGTAAACGGCTATCCCGAAGATCCAATGGATCAGCTGGACCGACCACATACTAGTATGTGTCATTCTAACTAAGTATGATCGACTAATTTTAAGCGAAAGAAAGAAAAACTCATCATAAACCGCCCCGGTCACTATCAGTAATCTGGTTAATGGCTATCCTCAAAATCTACAAGTAGAAAATGAGGACCAAAACATGTCCGAAGACAAGTCCTTCAAACTGATGTAACCGACATATGTTTAAGCGATTAGTGACGTTTTTTTTTTTTTTAAATTAACATAAGAAAAGCATGGTTACTCGGGATTGATCATCCCATTCAGTTCAATAAGGTTTTGAAATCTGGATTTGTCAAACGCTTTAGTGTATAAATCAGCGAAATTATCAAGCGTATCCACCTTTTCAAGAATTATCAGTTTCTTCTCAGCACAATCCCGTATGAAATGATGACGTATGTCAATGTGTTTAGTTTTACTATGTTTCACGGGATTGTTAGTTACTGAGATAGCTGCTGTGTTGTCAATGCAAATAGGAGTAAGTAAGAAATTCAGACCATAGTCGCGCAACTGTTGTTGAATCCAAAGAACCTGAGAGCAGCAGTTGGATGCTGCCATGTATTCTGCCTCACAGGTTGAAATTGCGACTGAAGTCTGCTTCTTGCATTGCCACGACACCAATCTGCCACCAAGAAACTGACATCCTCCAGTTGTTGACTTCCGACTCTGATTGCACCCTCCATAATCAGAATCTGTGTAAGCGACCAGCTCCAAGTCTCCTCCTCTCGGGTACCACAACCCCAGCTTCGGCTTGCCCTTGAGATACCGCAGTATCCTCTTTGCACCTTTCAAATGAGATTCTTTTGGATTTGCCTGAAAACGTGCACAAAGACAAACAGCAAACATTATATCAGGCCTAGATGCAGTTAAGTATTGCCCGATATTGAGTTGGGTCCACATCTGCATCACCGTCTACTTCAGCACCCAATTTGTGATTGACGCAGATTGGAGTATCATATGGAGAACTGTCCTCCATCTTGAAGCGCTTGAGCACATCATGAACATACTTTGTCTGATGAATGAACATCCCGTCCTTCTTCTGATCAACCTGAATCCTAGAAAGAAAGTTAGTTCACCCATAGCACTCATTTCAAACCTTTTCTTCATGACGGCTTCAAAATCCTGACACATGGAGACTTTTGATGCAGCAAATATAATGTCATCCACGTAGACTTATACCAGCAGGAAGTCGCTTCCATCTCTTTTGAAGAACAACGTGCTATCAATTTTCCCTCTTTCAAAACCATTCTCGAGCAAGTAATCCGATAAAGTTGAATACCAGGCACGAGGTGCCTGATGTAATCCATACAACGCCTTGCTCAACCTGTACACGTGATCTGGATAGTCTGGGTCAGGAAAACCCGGAGGTTGCTCAACATACACAACCTCATCAACTTTCCCATTCAAAAACGCACTCTTCACATCTAGCTGAAACACCTTCATCTTTTCATAAGCAGCAAATGCCAAAAACAATCTTATGGCTTCCAACCTGGCGACAGGAGCGAACACTTCGTTATAATCAATCCCCTCTTGTTGATTAAAACCTTTAACGACTAGCCTCGCCTTGTTTCTGATAATAATCCCCTTATCATCTCTCTTGCACTTAAACACCCATTTTGTGCCTATCGCATGCACATTCTTTGGTTTTTCAACCAAAGTCCAAACTTCCATATTCTCGAATTGAGCCAACTCTTCTTGCATGGCTTCGACCCACGAGCTGTCCTTTAAAGCCATTTGATAATTCTTCGGTTCAATCTGGCTTATAAAGCAGGTGTACAGGCATTCATTGATTATTCCAGTCTCTTTAATGCTTGTATAAACACAGGTGTGTTCATTCAAGCTACTCCTTGTTTGTACACCAGAGGACACATCACCAATCACATTATCCAAAGGGTGATCTTTATGAATTCTCGTGGTCGGAACAGAACCGACATGCAAATTATCTTCCAAATTAGAAGAGATCTCATCAATGGTTGTTTCATGCTGAGAGTGAAAAGGATTGATAAATTCTTCTTCAGTTGAGGCAGCAGGGGTACCGATAGTGTTTGATGAGGAAGGTTGACATTTATCAATCAGCTGTCTTTGCAATAGATTTTCTTCCTCATCTAGTATCATCTTCGTCGCAGCTCTTTCTTCTGCTTCAGAAATTTCCAAATCCGGTACGTTAAACGACTTAAAAAGCTTAACATAGTCGAAAAGCTCAGCAGGTCCATTGCTAGGTTTTGGCGGTTGGTAACTTGTGATGTCGGTGTTACACACCATCTCCACCTTGCAGGTCGAAGTATTGAAGACACGTCTGTTGGGAGTACCAACAACATAACCGACTAAGATTCCTTCATCGGCTACTTCCCCAAATTTAGAATTTGTCTTCAAGATCGAACAAGGGGACCCGAATGGTTCAAGACCACTCAAGTTGGGCTTCCTTCCATGCATAAGCTCGTAACACGTTTTACCAAGTCTCTTAACGGTTAACACTCTATTCAGAACATAGCAAGCTGTAGCAACTGCTTCAGCCCAGAACATCACAGGAAGCTTCGAATCTGCCAGCATAGTTCTGGCTCCTTCAATTAAAGTTCGGTTCTTCCTTTCAGCCACTCCATTCTGTTGCGGAGTATACGAAGCGCTGTATTGATGTTCAATTCCTTTCTGAAGACAGAAGATTTCCATTTCAAAATTCTTGAACTCCGTTCCATTGTCACTCCTGATGAACTTCACTGTTTTACCCATGACGTTCTCAACTTTAGTAATCAAATTCTTCACCATTTGAGCCGTCTCATCTTTCGATTTCAGAAAATATACCCACGAATATCGCGAGTAGTCATCAGTGATCACCAAGCAGTAAGAAGTACCTCCTAGACTTTTTGCATTCACGGGACCGAAGAGATCCATGTGAAGCAGTTCTAGAGTACTGGCAATTGAGTTTACCTTCTTGGTGAGATGGGATTTCTTGTGTTGCTTTCCCTTCTTGCATGCTATACATTTGTCTTCAAAGTTAAAACTTTTCATGGGAACGCCCATCACAAGTCCATTCCTGACAATGTGGTTCATCTTCCGAAGATGAATGTGCCCCATCCTCCTGTGCCATAGTTCGGATTCCGATTCGCTTGCTTTCGTCATTAAACATGATGTTCCCGTGGCCATTTCAGTAGACCTCATATCCATCACATAAGTATTTGTATCACGTGGAGCTTTCATCACTATCCACTCGTCTGGTATCTGAAAACCAGGCTTCAACACGATCGCCTCATTCTTCGTGAAATGAACAGTGTACTCCTTATCACAAATCTGCGACACACTCAGCAGATTGTGCTTCAACTCTTCTACAAAGTTCACATTCTCAAGAGTTATTTTCCCATTGGACACCGTTCCTTTTCCAGTAATTCTTCCTCCACTTTCACCAGCAAAGCTAACTCTCGCTCCTTGAACAGGTTTTAAGTCGTGTAACAAATATTTGTTACCCGTCATGTGCCGGGAACAGCCGCTATCTACAATCCAAAGACTGTGGGCAGCCCTGTTCAACTGTTCCTGCACAATAAAGCAAAGGATTAGAATCTAGGGACCCAAGACCAATTGGTCTTGGATCTATACATCCCGTACTTCTGCTTTCCAAAGTTAGCATCTGGATAATTCCTGTCAGTCCTATTAGGAAATCTCCTTGGAAATTGAGTGTGAGGCCTTCCAAACCTATGTATATTGAAAGTATTATATCTTGTGGTTTGGTTATTAGCATTGTTAAACTGAGGTTTGTTTTTGTGAAAACCTGAATTAGTTACATTTCGAAACTTTGAAGGGTCTTCATTTTTAGCAGTATTAATATTACCATTAGACTTATGCTCAGTTTTAATAGGCCTCACGCCTCTGAATTTCGGCGTCAGAGGGCAATCTGCAACAAGATGTCCTAACTTATTACACCTAAAACAACACCTATGTTCCATTTTCTTTTCAAAGGTTGTTTTGGATGTAGAGGCTGTGTTACCGGCCGTTCGTCTCACATAAGGTGGGACGTACGGGTTGAGTGGAGTACTCTTTTTATAACTTTTATCTTTTTCTCCACCAGTGGGTAACACTACTTTCTCTTTTGTCTTACCCGATTCGGACAACTTATCCGAATCTGATGAGACTGGACTCGTAACAGAAATTTTCACACTTGAAACAGGCGAACACGTTTCGCCACTACTAACACTTGGTTCTGAACTCGTAACCTTGATTGGAACTGTCTGAGGAACTTCAAAATCAATAGATTTCTGAACACTAGGGTTAAAAGTGTAATTGTGGTTATAAGGTGGTGGAACCTCGTGATAACCAATTCCTCCCCTCTTTGTAGAGTTACCTTGATCACTAACAAGGTGATCAAGAATAGCTGAGGAATTTCGGAACTGCTCAAGTTTTCGGTTCAGTTCCACCACTTTCACCTGGTGGTCAGCAATCTGCTTTTCTCGTTCAGCAATCAGTTTAGTCTTTTCTTCTAAAACCTCATAACTTAGATCAATTACTTCAATTTTCTCAGCAAGTTTTGTTTTTAAGCTTTTAACATCTTTTTCACACGCTTTTATTTTAACTTTGTAACTGTTTTCTCTTGCTTTCATAAAGTGATGATCTTCTTTAAGAGTTTTAAATTCAGCATCTAAACGAACATACTGATCAGTTATGGTAGCAAGTTGCTCAGACAAATTCTCACATTTAGTACAAATAGATTTAGAACTTACCTCGGAGAGTTGATCCTCGTTATCTGCCATGAAAGCTTTTTCCTTACCAGTAGCTTTCTCTTCTCCGTTAATCTTCTGACATTCTTCATTCTCAACCTTAGCCATATTTGCCTGTTCACTAGTTTCATTCGAATGCAGGTTCCAGTTGTATTCACCTGCTTCTCTGGACAACATGGCATTGACTTCTTTACTACTCCCAGTGTGCTGTACAGACCGGCCCTGACCACGTTCAACTCGCTCGTTTCTGCAATCTTTGGCAAAGTGCCCGTTTTGTTGACAGTTATAGCACCTCACCTTAGACTTGTCGAACCCTGGCCTGCCACCAACAAACTTTCTCCCCGTCTTTCTCATAAACTTCTTCACTCTCCTCACTATCATGGCCATCTGCCATTGTAAATCCATTTCCTCCAGATCATCAGCATCGATCTGGTCATAGTCTTCATCTAGCATCGCAGGATCAACCACCTTTCCATGAATATAGTTTTCATATGAAGCAATAAATGAAGCATAGAGGCCAAACTGCTCTTCAGCAGATTTGACGCTCATTGGCATCTTAGAGTAATTATTGCTTGAGGAACTTGAAGATCCACTACTCTGGCTTGCTGTCTGTTGAGTACCACTTGATCCACCCGCAACAAAGCAAACATCCCCATTTGAGTTTACTGACACATGCCCCTCCTTTGAAGAATTGGCACCCGACTCACCCTTCGAGTAGTAGGCGGCAGAATCAGTCTTTGAACTTGTATTGGAGTTTACTTTAGCACCGTACATGCCTGGATCTTGAACCTGATCCATAGATGTTTCTTTTCTTACCATATTAAGCTCAAAAGTTCTGAGCTTGTTGACAGCGGTTTCAAGATCATAAGTAGGGAAGTCCTTGTCTTCCCTCATTAGTACAGTATACATCTCCCATTTGGTGGGAGAGCATCGAGAAGTTTTTCCACAATCTCTTCTTCTCGATATGAAATGGAGTAGTTACTCAATTCAGTCATTAGATGATAATATCGAGTGATAATGTCATCCAGAGATTCGTTCTTTAAGTACTTAAAGACTGAAAATTGAGTCTTGAGCAACTTTATCTTTGAAGCCCGAATACCTACATTCCCTTCAAATCTGCTCTCAAGAGCTTCCCAAAGCTCTCTAGCTGATGTATACTTTCTGAACGTATGGAGGATCTCCTGTGGAAGAGCCATTGTGATTGCAGCATGAGCCTTGCTCTCGGCTTCATACATCTTTTTCTCCTCCTCTTCCATTTTACTGTATTTCTTGATTTGGTCTCGACCCTCATACTCCATGATTGGTGGAATATATCCATCTTGGATGCATACCCACATTTTAGCATCCTGGTACTTAACGTATTGTATGAACCGATCCTTCCACGCGACAAAATCGGTTCCCTTCAGCAACCTTGGGGCCTTTGTAGCTGACCCCGCTTCAACTTCCATCTTTACAAGCTCCGAAATGTTGATCGACGACATCCTTCTTGAAGACTAAGAAACCCGAAAAAAATTCTGAGTAGGTGAAGTTAAAAAAATTTCTTCGAAACAGTACTGTAGGCGAAGTTAAGGATAACTTCGCTTAAGTAATAACTTCGCTGGATTCTTCTTAAATTCGCGTGACTGGGCGAAGTTGAGAATAACTTCGCTTAGGGTAAGCGAACTTAGAAAGTAGGCGAACTTGATTAGAACTTCGCTGAGCTAGGCGAACTTGATGAGAACTTCGCTGAGTTAGGCGAAGTTGAGGAGGTAGGCGAAGTTGTGAATAACTTCGCTTCTCCTTATATCTTCGCTGAAACCCTACGTATACTGACGGCAACTTCGCCTGATGAACAGCAACTTCGCCTGACGAACTTAAACTTTCTGCAGATCTGAAAATCGGATTTTAACGACGATTTTGACGGTTTAAAGGCTTAAACACACTGGTAGGAGGCTAGAATGAGCAAAAACACCAAAAACTCGTCCCGTGAATACCCGAAATGAGACGAATTCTACACCCGCGTGTATATCCCGAACCACACAATCGAGCAAAAGCTCTGATACCAATTGTAGGTTCCCTGGATGGATCACACGAGATATCCCGATATACACAGGTGCGGAATCCCTGTGTAGATCGTTACGGACGTAGAATACAATCACACGAACACACAAACACGATACGAACAAAACTCACGTTATATTAATAACTCAAACCGTGTTACTTACAGAACCTCGACCTCACGTCACTCGACTCACTGAATTACACGTAAATTAACCAACTCGATCAACTCGTAAACAGTAAACTGTAATCTATATAAATACACGACAACTTCGCCTCAGGCGAAGTTGTCCATAACTTCGCTCGTTCAACAAGTTCGCCTAGGCGAACTTGTCAACAACTTCGCTTGGTTAACAAGTTCGCCTGAGGCGAACTTGTCAACAACTTCGCTTTTACAAACAAATACACAAACAATATTACAGACTCGATTACAGACATTAGACATACGAACTACTGACATCTATGCACCAACAATCCTTCTTCATTTTAGGCCAGAAGTACGCAGTTCTTAGAATCCTTGAGAATAATGCTCTGGCCCCTGTATGGTTGCCACAATCTCCTTCATGGAAATCCTTCAGTACTTCTTGGATCTCGGATCCTTCGATGCATCTTAAATATGGACCTACAAGGGATTTCTTATATAGCATATTATGTATAATAGTATATTGTGATACCTTGGCCCTAAAGGATTTGGAGTTCTCTTCTTTCGGGATTTCTCCATCTTGAATATACTTCAATATCGGAAGGATCCAGGATGAATGATCAAGAAAATGATCCTTAGGATCCGTGTGTAGGCTACTGTCTATCTCCATTGCTTAGTATTCCTCAATTGCAGGGGATAGGACATGGATGATGGGAATTTTTATGTTCTCTGGGAGCTTCAAAACCAAAGCCAGGTTTGCTAAGGCGTCGGCCCCAGCATTTTCCTCTCTTGGTACCTGCGTAATTGTACAATAATCGAAGGATCTTGCAAGAACCTTTACTATATCTAAATATTTAATTACTTTCTCACCTTTAACTGCGTATGAGCCATTAAAGTGATTAGCAATTAACAATGAATCTACAAAAATTTGAAGATACTTGATTTTCATACCTTTGGCTAGTTGTATACCTGCGATAAGTGCCTCATATTCTGCCTCGTTGTTAGTGGCTTGTAATTCACAAGCTATCGAATGGGGTAGTATGTCCCCCTGTGGCGATTTCAGTAGTATTCCCAATCCTGTTCCTTTGACATTTGAGGCTCCATCAGTGAAGAGTGTCCAAGGATCCTCGGCCTCTTCAAGCTGTTGAACTTCAAGATTGGCTTGTTCTTCTATGTCACTACCGAAATCAGCCACAAAGTCTGCTAGTGCCTGCGACTTAATTGCATTTCTAGGTTCATATCGAATATTATATGCACTTAATTTTACAGCCCACTTGGCCATTCTACCCGACATTTCTGGTTTTCTAAGGACATTTTTTATGGGATAATTGTTTTTGACAATAATACTATGTGTTTCAAAGTAATGTCTTAACTTAGTTGAGTCCATAATCAAAGCAAGAATAAGTTTTTCTAGATGAGAGTGTTGGTGCATGTTTTGTAACAGATGATCTTTCGTGTTTGTTAGAATTGAGAGCAACGGTCAAAGGGGAGACTGTTGGTGCATTTTGTGACCGTCGCTATGCAATTCAGACCAGCGGAGACGCCATAGGTGAAGTTAGAACAACTTCTCCTTAGGCGAAGTTAGAACAACTTCGCCAACGGCGAAGTTAGGACAACTTCACCTTAGGCGAAGTTATCACAACTTCGCCATAGGCGAAGTTATGAACAACTTCGCCTACTGACGCCTACTGAAGTTTATATATATATATACATGTGTCTTGTTTAGGTTAAGAATCCAGTAATTCAGAGAGTTGTGTGTTACAGTTTGAGTGTCGAGAGAGAACAAACAGAGAGAGAGTGTCGTTAGGGACGACCCGAGGTAGAGCTCACCTCTTAACTGATGATCTTCTGTTTGCTCTTCAACCAGCCGTGTCTGAAACTGTCCTGTAGCTTCACAAATCTACCAATCACCCAGCGTCTTCCATATCAGATCTCCCCTTCAGTGTAAGCTTCTCCGACTATAATGATTGAGGTCTTTGAAATGCATGCATCCCCGTGCCAAATTGATCATCTCAACCAATCTCGTGAGTTCATCTGACTTCACCAACACGTGAAGTTGGGCTTCCTCCACAACTTCACCAACTCGTCGGCATACGATAAGGTTTAATCTTCAACTACTCAACATCAAGTGATCAATTTCATCACAAAACCACCTTGACAGAATCTAACACATGACCATTAATTAATCTGAAGCATCTTCAATCACCAGGGATAACGATCAAGAACATAAACACTTTAGTTCCCGATTAAATCCAACTTGTTCCAGAATTTTCACTCTAATAAATAAGCATCACGTTTCAGGATCCAATTCTCGAACGCCTTGAAAATAACATAAATAATATGCTCTGACCGCAATCCAGTAATGACAAAAACCTTCAGTTCAATTTGACTTTCTTCAGTTGGTCAACCTCGAACAACAACAATTTCATTGCCCACAAACACCCAAATATGTGTCAATATCCAGTTTCAATCAATATCCCATTCTCAAACTCAACTCCATATCCAGAGTTGACACGTATTTGTTCACACGTAAAACCAAGAGATAACAAGTTTCACTCGTTGACGGAACAACGTCTTCGGTCTCACAATAATCGTGTACACCTGGCCATACAGACGAAAACTCCAAATACTCTTTTTTTTTTTTTTTTTAACTTCGCCGAGAAGTCAACTTCGCCTAAAGTCAACTTCGCCTGTTCATAACTTCGCCTGGCTATAACTTCGCCTGTCCATAACTTCGCCAGACCTTATATCTTCGCTGAAACCCTACGAACAGTGACGGCAACTTCGCCTGATGAACAATAACTTCGCCTAGGGCGCTGTTCGGCCAGAAACGCACAGAAACGTGCCAGAAACACCAAAACGCAGATCTCGAACCATAGCATAAGAGCCTAAGGCTCTGATACCACATGTAGGTCCCCCCGGGGGCGTCGCCGATCGATATGAGATCCGCACGAGGTCTAGGAGTGCGGAATCCTCCTAGACTCGTTAATGGTGTACAAGATGAAGAACACAAACACGTACACGAACAAATACACGAACAAATACAAATCTGCAGATTCTTTAGAATAAAAATTAAACAAACACGTTACATACCGTAACATAAACAGAAACACGTCCGACCCGAGGTGAGCTCTACCTCGGGTCGTCCCTAACGACACTCTCTCTCTGTTTGTTCTCTCTCGACACTCAAACTGTAACACACAACTCTCTGAATTACTGGATTCTTAACCTAAACAAGACACACGTATATATATATATATATATATAAACTTCAGTAGGCGTCAGTAGGCGAAGTTGTTCATAACTTCGCCTAAGGTGAAGTTGTCCTAACTTCGCCGTTGGCGAAGTTGTTCTAACTTCGTCTAAGGCGAAGTTGTTCTAACTTCACCTATGGCGTCTCCGCTGGTCTGAATTGCATAGCGACCGTCACAAAATGCACCAACAGTTTTTTTTTTTTTTTTTTTTTTTTAAACAAATACACGTTATATAATAACTCAAACACGTGATACGATATCACTATTACAGACACACGTTACAGCTCTCGTAACAACTCGAACAAACTAACACGAATAACTGATTCACCACAAACAGCCGTAACCTAGGACTATTTATACACGACAACTTCGCCTGGCATGTTCAGGCGAAGTTGTCCATAACTTCGCTTGACTAACAAGTTCGCCTAGGCGAACTTGTTAACAACTTCGCTTAAGACATATATAAAACATAATTAACATTACAGACTCGATTACAGACACTAGACTATGAACTACTGACGTTATGCACCAACAGACTCCCCCTTGGCAGTAGCTTCATGTCTTGATCTTCAAGCACGTATCTTGTAACCTTCAATCTCTTTGTCTTCATGCATGTACTCCTTCTCTCACACATACCGTGACTACTCGCTGATATTTCCTCGCTTCGTCTTTCCAAGCAGGAATATAAAATATCTTCTTTTCATTTAACACCTGCAGATCAGCTTTTGATAAATTAACAAGATGCATCGGATCATACACTCTTAGCACTTCTTGTTCGTCTTCGTCTTCCATCACGGCTTCAGCAGTCTGGCAATCAACATACCACCATTTAAGGTTCTTCAACACATCCTTGGGCATTGTCTTCATCGGCACATCTTTAAGACACCGAATCGGTTTGTACTTCATCACCATCCAAGGTTTGCCATCTGCTCTCATTCCCCTATCTTTATCTTCCACTAGCTTTCCCTTCTGTGGCTTTAATAACTCAAACTTCTTTTCTTTAATACTTTCTTTCCACACGATCTTCCCAATAACTCTGGCCATGTTGTCATCGCTTCTATTAATCAACCCCAATCTGGCCAAATCCTTCACCTCACATTCAGGCAATGTATTGAGAGATCTCAACGTCCTCTTAAAGTATTGAATACCATCATATCTTTTCACCACGAACACTTTTAGTTGTTCATCATATAGCCAACAGATAATTCCTTTCTTTGATTCAGCATAGCCTTTGATATTATAACTTTTCTTGAACATGGTCGGAACAGCAGGCTTCTTAGTTTTGATAAACCAATGAGCATAGCCTTCCTTCCATCTAGGCTGCTCCTCCCATTCAGTTTCATCACCTACTGTATCTTTATCCATATCTGACTTTTCAACTGTTGGGATCTCGTGTTCAACATTCTCTTCAACTATCTCACCTTCTTCAATATCATCTTCAATCACAATCTGTTCACCAATCTTTTCAATCTCTTCGACTGGCAATACATCATCATCAAACAACACATCATCACTAAACATATCATCATCTAATTCTTTCAAAGCATCAATCACATCATCTCCCATTTCTTCATCATCAACCATCACCACCTCATCACCACCAGAACTGCCAGCCGCACCTGCAGACTCCCCCTGAGCTGTGGAAGTCCCTAGAGCTTGAGTAGTTCTTGGCAACTCACCACATGCACCTTTCGATGCATTGGGATCATCGTCTCTATCATTTCTCTTCTTTGTTCTTAACTCGTCGCCTTTACAGCTTGTCTCCCCCTGAGATGCCAAGAACTCCTTCATAGCATCTATAATTCTCCCATGTTCAACCAGGAGGGACGACTGTAGTTGATTTTCTGCTACTAGGCATTGAATAGCCTGGGTTTGGACAAGATTCACCCTTGATTGTTCTGCCACGACCCGCTCAAGTGCAGCTATTCTCTCCGAGTCTGAGAGGGTTGCATCGAAATCAAACCTCATGTGAGATGTGTATTGAGTATACTCAGCAGGGATTTCGAATGAAACCGGGACATTAGAAGCAGCTGTGGACTTAACCGCAGGTGGTATCGTGACCGACAACCCTGCAGTTGCAACGACTGTCGACTCAACAAATTGTGCAACCACCTCTGAAGGAGTAAGCGTTGGAGGTGGTAAAGACACAATCTCCGGAGTCGTAAGCTGGAAAGTAGTGGATGGGATGCCGAAAGAAGACGATGTAGCCACCACGGGAACATCCGCGGCGCTTAAACTTGTAACCTGTACTGATGTAGGGACAATCGACATACCTGACAGTGCGGGCTGAGCGAAACGTACAACTCTAGAACTCTCACCTGCTCCCATACCTGCACCTGTCCTTTCCCGTCTCGAACGTCTGATCAACTTATGAATATCTTCTTCTTCTTCTGACTCACTGTCGTCATCTGTCCTCTTTCTCTTCCCAAACGTCCTCTCTTGAGTCACCAACATCCTTCTCGCCTCATCCATAACATCATCAAGATCTGAGTCAGCCACCGTCGTAGCAGCTCTAGTAATACGCACAGTCGAGACACGTTCAACTGGGATCTGAACGTTCTCCTCTGGATCCACCCGATCCATATCGAAGAATCCTTGACCTCCGAATTCTGCATCAAGGTCCACTTCCTCCTCCGGTGACACAACAGGAGCAGCAGGTATAGCTTGAGATGCTCCTGCCTGTTGTGGTGCCGGGTCTCTGAACTCATCCCCACGAGCTGGCACATACCCCGGGTTTATTAAGTACCCAAAGAGTGGAGTATGCCTTGGACGCAGTTCAGGCTTGCTCCTCGCACTGGATGTTCGGCATTGAGCGAAGATACGTTTACTCACACTCTCCACGTATCGTATTGGACGTCGTTGAGGCAACGTGGGAGCAACATGATTCAAGATCATCTGAATGAATCTTGGATACATGATGAACCTCTCATGGGCCATCGCTCTTCTCTGTTTGTTCTCTCTCGACACTCAAACTGTAACACACAACTCTCTGAATTACTGGATTCTTAACCTAAACAAGACACACGTATATATATATATAAACTTCAGTAGGCGTCAGTAGGCGAAGTTTTTCATAACTTCATCTATGGCGAAGTTGTGATAACTTCGCCTAAGGTGAAGTTGTCCTAACTTCACCGTTGGCGAAGTTGTTCTAACTTCACCTATGGCGTCTCCGCTGGTCTGAATTGCATAGCGACGGTCACAAAATGCACCAACAGAGAGTACCTGGACTCGGCATCGAGGAGACTTTTACTTACATAATAAATGGGATGTTGACTACCTTCGTGATCTTTTACCAAGACTGCACACAAGGCGGTGAGGGAAACGGCTAGATAGAGTATCAATGGTTCTCCATCTAATAGTTTCATCAAAGCTGGTGCTGAGGATAACTAATCCTTCAGAGCGGTGAGAGCGGCTTCATGTTTCTCCGTCCATTAAAATTTCTTGCTTTTCCTCAGGATGTCATAAAAATCTTTACATCTATTCGAGGATTTTGATATGAACCTGTTAAGCGCTGCCACCCTTCCCGTTAATCTTTGTACCGCTTTGACATTGGTTGGGGACCTGAGGTTTAAGATGGCTTTGATTTGCTCTGGACTCGCCTCTATCCCCCTTTTGGTTACCAAATACCCTAAGAATTTTCTGGCTTTGACACCAAATACGTATTTAGCCGGGTTTAGCTTCATGTTGTATTTATCGAGGATGTCAAATGCCACTTCCAGATCTTTAAGGTGATCCTCTGCCTTCTTTGATTTTACCACCATGTCGTCGATGTAGACTTCCATGGTCTCTCCAACTATTCCTTGAACATCATATTGACTAGTCTTTGATATGTAGCACCTGCATTTCTAAGACCAAACGGCATAGCAATATAACAATATATACCCGTAGGGGTTATAAATGCTGTATCTTCTTGATCAGATGGTTCCATCTGGATTTGTTGAAATCCCGAGGAAGTATCCATAAAGGTCAACATTTCATGCCCTACGGTAGCATCCACCATGGAGTCAATGTGGGGAAGAAGGAAAGGATCCTTGGGACATGCGTTGTTTAAGTCAGTAAAATCGACACATACCCTCCACTTTCCATTTTTCTTTTGAACTACAACCACATTGGCTAACCATTTTGGATATTTTACTTCTCTAATCATACCTGCCTTTAGTAGTTTCTGTACCTCTTCTTGAATGATCGCATTTCTCTCTGGTGCAAATTTCTTTTTTTTTTTATGAATGGGCCTGAAAGAGGGATCAATGCCAAGTTTATTGGTTATAACATCTTTAGAAATACCTGTCATGTCTTCGTGCTTCCACGCAAAGGTTGACTTTCTTCGTTTTAGGAAGGATACTAGATCCTTCTCAATAGATTCTTGTATTTCAATGCCTATCAGGACTTTGCCGTCAAGATCCTCAGGATACAAGACCACTTCTTTGAAGTCTTGTTCCCCAGTTTCCATGACATTTCTCTTTGTTTTCTGTGATTGCTATGCCTCCCTCAACTTTTTTGTATACTTCATTGAGGAAGTGTAGCAATCCTTAGCGTCTTGTTGATCACTTTCGATCTTTGCTATTCCCTATGGGGTAGGTAGCTTCTCACATTGATGGTAAGTGGAGGGAACCGCCTTCATTTCGTGTATCCATGGCCTGCCAAGAATAACATTGCAACAAGACAAGGAATCGATAACACAAAATTTTTGAATAGAATTTACTCCCTCTATATATATGGGTAGTTTGATGTCCCCCAATGTATTCTTTGTTTCCCCACTGAATCCTACAAGGACTGAGGATCGTGGGACAATTTCCGCCTCAGGGATATTCATCCTTCGAAGGACTTCTAGTTGGATGATGTTAACTGAACTTCCTCCATCAATAAGTATCCTGAATACATAATGGTTAGAAATAAACAAAGTAATGACTAAACCATCATGATGAGGATCCTGGACATTGACTCGATCATCCTCATCAAAGGAGATGATTCTTTGCTTGGCTGTTGTAGAAGTCTTGATTGGTCTTTCACCATTCCCCAGTTTGCACTCTTTGGCGTATTTCTTTGCAGCCAAGTAAGAGGTTCCGCATATATCGAATCCTCCAAAGATTATGTTGATAACTTGAGCGTCTGGGGGAGGTGGAGCAGCCTTTTCCGAAAGTAGTTCAGGATCCTGATTCGTGGGCTTTTTTCTTCCAAACAGTTCCTTAAGGTGACCCTTGCCGAGGAGGTAGCTTATCTCCTTTCTAAAGGCTATGCAATCTTCTGTCATATGGCCGAAGTCTTCGTGAAAGGCACACCATTTCGATTTGTCTTTGGGGAGCGGTGCCTTCTCATTTTTTCTTGGCCATATTGCTTTGTCGCCCAAGTTTCTAACAGCAAGCATCACTCCTCCCACATCTACTGAGAAGCAATAATAAGATATTCTTGGACAATCTTCATCGCCCTCCTCCTCTTCTACAGTATTGATCTTCTGGCCACTTGGTCTATTGTATGGCTTAGAGTTGCTGTTCCTGAAGTAGGATCCTTGCTTCTTATCTTGAGACTCCTTTTTCACCAGAGTGCTTAGTTGATCTTGTATTCTTTGATCCTCCTCCAACCTGATGAATCTCAAAGCTCTGTTTCGCACTTCATCTAAATTCCTGCAATGGGTCATCACAAGATCTTGATAAAATGGAGAGTCCTTTTGTAACCCCATTTTGAATGCCTCAACAGCTGTTGGGACATCCAAATTTGGAATTTCCAAAGCCTCTCTTCCAAACCTTGTAAGGAACTGCCTAAGAGGTTCCTCACGAGGTTGGACAAATCTATATAAATCACTAGTTAATTTTTGAAAGATCTACTGCATGAAAATTGACTATTAAATAAATTGATTAAATGAGAGAACGAAGTAATAGAATAAGGAGGAAGACTGATGTGCCCAAATATATACATAAATTATATTATATTCCCTACAATTTAAATAGCTTTTGATGAAGTTTTTATTAAATAACACTCTTAACTAGCTTATAATTTGAGTTTTAAGGTTTCAATAGATAATGAGCTTAATTGTGGTACTTTTACTAAAGTTTAGACTAACGAGTAAAACTTCAAACAAATTTTATTGTGATGTTATCAAATTTTTTTTTGTAGTTAATTTTAATATGTTATTTAAATGAGTTACTTAATACGTATATATAAAGAAAAGAAAAAAAAAGAAAGAGAAAATATTTTGGTTAGGAATTAAATGAGAATTTTGTGGACCTCAAAGTTAAACTAATTATTTAAATGGGCTGCACATAATTTTTTAAAGTTGGGTTTATAAACAGAGGGCTCGATCCAGTAGAAGAAAAGAAGTAAAAAAACAAGGGTATTATTTAAAGGAGAGACACCTAAAAAAACCCCTACGGTGGGTTTGGGGAAGGAGCCACAAGACTTGGAAGGTCAGAAGAAAACAAAAGAGAGAGTCAGTGGCCATCATTGTGCAAAACGAAAAGAAAGACAAAAGGAATTCAAGGAAAGCAGCAAAAGTCATAAGGCTTGCACGTTAATTAGTAGCTCAAATAATTTTAACTTTATTTTATGAACCATAAAGCTTATGTTATGTTATTTTTTGTTTCATATTTTTTTTATGAGTAACTAAATACTTTTACTACCTAGGTTTTGGTTGAGTAATATGTTACATTGATGGTTTGACGAATTTTTATTTAACGTTGGTTGATTTAGTGTTATGGTAATGTTTTTAGTTACTTTGGTAACGATATATATGCGTAATTGAATCCGATTTTAATTTAACAATTATTCCACTTGTGTTTGATAGTCATTGTTGATTGTTAGATGCATGATTAGGTTGTCTACTTTGTGTTTTCAACTTGTTTGCGATTTATGCTAAAAAAAATCGTAGGAATAATTATAGAGAGCGGATTAGATTTGATTATTCTATCTCTAGAGAGGCCGGGAGGCAATTTAGTGTTATATCATCTTTGTCTTTTGCGGGTTTGGGTACTAATTGCACGAGAGTGAGTTAGCCTAGGTCCCTTTAGATTATTGTGATACAAGTCGTGTTCAAATTAATTAAAAATACCCCCTTTATATTTATATATTGTATTCGAAGAGACCGGGAGGTGATTTGGATTTTGGGGTACCATAGTATTATTAGGTAAGGTGAGACCGGGAGGTGATCCAAACCTTTAACAATTGAGCTTCACATGTCATTAGAGTTCTAGGGTGTCGTTGGTGAGGCCGGGAGGCGATCTAGCATACTTTAGTGGTTTTTAGTGTAATATTTTTTAGATATTGTTTTTCAACCAAGTCAAGTTCGTTAACTATTAATTTAACTAGTAGGATTCCATTACCTAGGTAGTCGTTTCTCGCATTTGGTTAAAACCCAATTTTTATAAAGTTTCATTTTTAGTTTAGTTTTTAATTAGTTAAATAATATTAGTTTAATTAATATTTTAAAAAACTCTAAAAAATCAAAAGAGAGTCTAGATAAGTAATTAATTAGGTTTAATAATTAGAGTTTACCCATAGTGTCATAGATTCGATATCCGTTCTTACTTGTTAGCTACATAACGACCGGTACACTTGCCGATTGTGTGGTTTTTTGGTGAATTCGGTAAAACTTGGTTATTAATATTATATACACTCTTTTCACACATCAAGTTTTTGGCGCCGTTGCCGGGGACACTAGTAAATTCTTTGTTTAAACCGAGTTGATTATCTGATCTGTTTATTTGTTTATTTGCTTTTTAATTGCCTTTAGGTGTCTTTACTTGCTATTTGTGCCTTTAGGTTTGGTTTCTTTTTAAATAAAATTAATTAAAAAAATTAAAAAAATTAAAAAAATATAAATAAAAATAAAATAAATAATCCAATTTTTTAAATAATTTTTAGTTTATGCACCATACTCGTTCACAAGGACCACCTCCGTATTCTGCATCAGAAGAACCCGAGAGAGATCTTAGCGAGAGGCTTAAGGAGCTTAGAGGAAGCGTGTGTTCTATACCCGACATCCAGGTACGCGTCCCTGCTCCTAGAATAGATATGGGTGACGCCGTTCCACAACCACCGAGACAGACCGTTCATGTTAAAGCCAACGATGGCATCGTGGGAGCCCGATCAACAATCGTCCGACCAGCTGCGACTAATAACCAAAACTGGCAAATTCCCTCTCATGTCATGAATTCCATCACCAATTCTGCTCAGTTCTACGGCTTGGATGACGAAGATGCTCCGGGACACCTGTCCCGATTCGTTTGGATCTGCGAAACGTTTAATATTAATAATCTATCGTCCGACGTCATTCATCTTAAGTTGTTTCCATTCTCACTTTCCGGTCGTGCTGCGTCATGGTTCGAATCTTTGCCAAACGCCTCAATCGCCACATGGGCCGACCTTCAATCAAAGTTCCTAAGAAAATATTTCCCTCCATCAAAGGCCGGACGTCTCCGCGGGCCAATCCATTCATTTCACATGGACCCGATGAGTCCTATTTTTCTACGTGGGAGTGTTTCCAAACTCTTCTAAACCGTTGTCCTCAACATGGCCTATCCGATTGGGCTGTGGTTGAAAAATTCTACAATGGCCTTACCCCCGAAACTCAACAGCGGTTCAATACCGCCACTGGAGGAAGCATGCTCGATAAGCTCACCATAGAGGAGGCTGAAGAAATGTTCGAGAGCATAGCGTTAGCAGACCAGCATACACCGAGTAGAAGGTCCGTTTCGGCTGCCAAGGCCGCTGCCATCGCATCATCCCGTGGAGTGCATCATGTTGATCAGAATGTGAGACTGTCGGCACAGTTGGAGGAGTTGACGAAGGAGGTTAGAGATTTAAAGCTGCAACGAAAGTGCGAGATTTGTCACAAAAATCACGAGACAGTCAATTGTCCCGTTGATTCTCAGGAGGAGGTAGATTTTCTTACTAATCAAAACCGTTCCGTCAATTCCGGTTAGCGAAACAATAACTCTAATTAGCGCGCAGGTAACTCCAGTTATCAGCAACGCCAAAATCTGTTCCAAGAACCCGCCCAGAACCTGCTCTTGTGCCACATAATACTTCCAAGATCAAGGAGCTATTGGCTAACCAATCTCAATTGTTAAATCAGCTCCTACAGAATCAGGCCAACACAAAATCCACTCTTTTGCAGCATGAGACGTTTATGAAGGGGCAACAGGTCGCATTTCAGAACCTTGAGGCCAAGTTTGGTGAGTTGCCGCAAAGATTGATCAACGACCCTCGGGGAGTCTTCCTAGCGACACCGTCCCTAATCCCGGTCCTACCTATTCTAAACCATTTCCAAATGCTCATGCCAAGGCAGTGACCACCCGAAGTGGGAGAGGGGTTGTTAGCAGCGCACCAAGAGAGGAGGAGGAAGTCGATGAGGAGTTGGAGTTAAAGACGCCACCTGACAAGGTGAACCGAAGGCGAGACCTAGCAAGTTGATGTGTTGTAAAACACGCGTATTTTCCGCACCTTTTATCTACGTATTGTATTACATTTTATGTATTTTAACTTGTTTTAGATAGATTTTACATATTTTTATTTATCTTGTAGGCAAAAGGGTGGAAAGGAAGAAAAATCGGACTTTTGGAGCAGTTTACGAGCCTTTTACGCATATGTTTTCAAGTAAAACTCAAAGCCCGGCCATCTACGATATGAAAAAGCCCAAGCCTCATATTATATCATAAAATAAAAAAGAAAAAAAACCCTAGAGTTGGGCAGAAGTAGCGATCGGCCAGCAGCAGTAGGCAGCAAAGGGAGAAAAGTTTTTTCGGCTTAGGGTTTGAAGGTTGTGGCAGCTAGGGAAGGAAGAAGACATAAGAACCAAGCCTCGGGATCATTCACCACTGTTTTTTACAGCCGAGAGCAGCCCCAGAACATCTCATATCCTTACATCTTTTTCATTGTTCATACACTTTAAGTTTCTTGCTTAATTGTTGAATTGTTTTGCAATTTGTTGGTGCATAATGTCAGTAGTTCATAGTCTAGTGTCTGTAATCGAGTCTGTAATGATTAATTATGTTTTATATGTCTTAAGCGAAGTTACTAACAAGTTCGCTGTTTAGGCGAACTTGTTAGTCAAGCGAAGTTATGGACAACTTCGCCTGAACATGCCAGGCGAAGTTGTCGTGTATTTATATAGGTTACGGCTTAGCTTAGAAAAGGAGTTCGTGTGATCATTATCGAAGTTACGAGAGCTGTAACGTGAGAACGAGAGTTCGTGTCTGTAATAGTGATATTGTATCACGTGTTTTGGTTATAATATAACGTGTTTGTTTATCATATCGTGTTTGATCTATTCGTGTCTTCTACGCTCGTAACGACCTACGCAGGGATTCCGCACCTACGTAGATCGAGATATCCAGTGCAGATCCATCCAGGGAACCTACAATTGGTATCAGAGCTTCGGCTCGATTGTGTGGTTCGGGATATTCACGCGGGTGTAGAAATCGTCCCGTTTCAACTATTCGCGGGACGTGTTTTCTGTGTTTTTGTGTCATTCTTACCTCCTACCATCGTATTCAACCCTTTACACCGTCAAAAACCTCGAAAAGCCCAGAAATCAGATCTGCAGAAACTTCGTGTTCATCAGGCGAAGTTGCCGTCACTGTTCGTAGGGTTTCTGCGAAGATATAAGGTTAAGCGAAGTTATCAACAACTTCGCCTACCTTCTCAAGTTCGCCTATCTCAAGCGAAGTTCTCTACAACCTCGCCTACTTCCTAAGTTCGCTTACCCTAAGCGAAGTTACACTCAACTTCGCCAAGTCACGCGAATTTAAGAAAGATCTAGCGAAGTTAAGTCTAAGCGAAGTTATCCGTAACTTCGCCTACAGTACTTTTCAGAAAAATTTAAGAAAGATCCAGCGAAGTTAAGTCTAAGCGAAGTTATCCGTAACTTCGCCTACAGTACTTTTCAGAAGAAAATTTTTTTTTTTTTTTATTTTTTCGGGAATCTTAGTTTTCGAGAAAGATGTCATCAATTAACATCTCTGAGTTAGTAAAGATGGAAGTAGAAGCAGGCTCAGCTACAAAAGCACCAAGGTTGCTGAAGGGAACCGATTTCGTTGCATGGAAGGATCGGTTCGAACAATATGTCAAGTACCAGGATGCGAAAATGTGGGTATGCATCCAGGATGGTTATATTCCACCAACTATGGAGTACGAAGGTCGTGATCAGATCAAGAAGTACAGCAAAATGGAAGATGAAGAGAAAAAGATGTATGAGGCTGAGAGCAAGGCTCATGCTGCTATCACTATGGCTCTTCCACAAGAGATCCTTCATACGTTTAGAAAGTACAAGACAGCAAGAGAGCTTTGGGAAGCTCTTGAGAACCAGTTTGAAGGAAATGTGGGAATCCGTGCTTCGAAGATCAAATTGCTCAAAACCCAGTTCTCAGTCTTCAAGTATTTGAAGAATGAATCTCTAGATGATATCATCACCCGATATTATCATCTGATTACTGAACTGAGCAACTATTCAATTTCTTACCGAGAAGAAGAGATAGTTGAGAAGCTTCTTGATGCTCTCCTACCAAAATGGGAGATGTACACGGTGCTGATGAGGGAAGACAAAGACTTTCCCCAATATGATCTGGAAACGGCAGTCAACAAGCTCCGACCCTTTGAGCTTAACATGGTTAGAAAGGAGACACCTACGGATCAGGATCAAGATCCAGGTATGTATGGTGCTAAAGTCAACTCTAGTTCAGGTTCGAAGACTGAATCAGCTGCCTACTACTCGAAGGGAGAGTCGGGTGCCAACTCATCACATGAGGGGCATGTGTCAGTCTAAGCGAAGTTATCCGTAACTTCGCCTACAGTACTTTTCAGAAGAAATTTTTTTTTTTTTTTTTTGATTTTTTCGGGAATCTTAGTTTTCGAGAAAGATGTCATCAATTAACATCTCTGAGTTAGTAAAGATGGAAGTAGAAGCAGGCTCAGCTACAAAAGCACCAAGGTTGCTGAAGGGAACCGATTTCGTTGCATGGAAGGATCGGTTCGAACAATATGTCAAGTACCAGGATGCGAAAATGTGGGTATGCATCCAGGATGGTAATATTCCACCAACTATGGAGTACGAAGGTCGTGATCAGATCAAGAAGTACAGCAAAATGGAAGATGAAGAGAAAAAGATGTATGAGGCCGAGAGCAAGGCTCATGCTGCTATCACTATGGCTCTTCCACAAGAGATCCTTCATACATTTAGAAAGTACAAGACAGCAAGAGAGCTTTGGGAAGCTCTTGAGAACCAGTTTGAAGGAAATGTGGGAATCCGTGCTTCGAAGATCAAATTGCTCAAAACCCAGTTCTCAGTCTTCAAGTATTTGAAGAATGAATCTCTAGATGATATCATCACCCGATATTATCATCTGATGACTGAACTGAGCAACTATTCAATTTCTTACCGAGAAGAAGAGATAGTTGAGAAGCTTCTTGATGCTCTCCTACCAAAATGGGAGATGTACACGGTGCTGTGAGGGATGACAAAGACTTTCCCCAATATGATCTGGAAACGGCACTCAACAAGCTCCGAACCTTTGAGCTTAACATGGTTAGAAAGGAGACACCTACGGATCACGTTCAAGATCCAGGTATGTATGGTGCTAAAGTCAACTCTAGTTCAGGTTCGAAGACTGAATCAGCTGCCTACTACTCGAAGGGAGAGTCGGGTGCCAACTCATCACATGAGGGGCATGTGTTAGTCAACACGAATGGTGATGTTTGCTTTGTAGCAGGTGGATCTAGTGCTTCTAAACCGCAAGCAAGCAAGAGTAGTTGCTCTCCAAGTATTCCTAGCAACAACTACTCTAAGATGCCTATGAGTGTCAAATCTGCTGAAGAGCAGTTTGCTCTCTATGCTTCTTTTATTGCTTCCTATGAGAACTACATTCAGGGGAAGATTGTTGATCCAGCTATGTTGGATGAAGACTATGACCAGATTGATGCTGATGATCTGGAAGAAATGGATCTGCAATGGCAGATGGCTATGATCGTGAGAAGAGTGAAACGGTTTATGAAAAAGACCGGAAGAAAGTTTGTCGGTGGAAGGCCAGGGTTTGACAAGACGAAGGTAAGATGCTACAACTGTCAGCAAAACGGCCACTTTGCTAAGGAGTGCAGAAATGAGCGTGTAGAACGTGGTCAAGGCAAGTCTACACAGCATAATGGGGGTTCTAAAGATTATAGTGCCATGATTTCCAGAGAAGATGGTGAATACAACTGGAACCTGCATTCTGAAGAAACTTTCGAACAGGCCAATTTGGCGAAGGTTGAAACTGAAGGAAGTGAGAAAGCTACTGGGGAAGATAAAGCGTTAATGGCAGATGTTAAAGACCAGCTCTCCGAGGTATGTTCTAAACCTACTTGTTCTAAATGTGAAAACTTGTCTGAGCAATTAGCAACTATAACTGATCAGTATGTTAGTTTGGATGCTGAGTTTAAAACTTTAAAAGAAGATCATCACTTTACTAAAGCAAGAGAAAATAGCTATAAAGTTAAAATAAAAGCTTGTGAAAAAGATATTAAAAGTCTAAAAGCAAAACTAGCTGAAAAAATACAAGTGATTGATCTAAGCTATGAAGTTTTGGAAGAAAAAACCAAGCTAATAGCTGAAAGAGAAAAATAGATTGCTGATCACCAGGTGAAAGTGGTGGAACTGAATAGAAAACTTGAGCAGTTCAGAAATTCCTCTGCTATTCTTGATCACCTTGTTAGTGATCAAGGTTCCTCTGTTAAGAGGGGAGGAATTGGTTATCATGAGGTTCCACCATCTTATAATCACAATTACACTTTTAATCCTAGTGTTCAGAAATCTGTTGACTTTGAGGTTGTTCAGACAGTTCCAGTTAAGGTAACTAGTAAAGAACCAGATGTTAGTAGAGGCGAAACAAGTACGCCTGTGTCAAGTGTTAAAATTTCTGATCCGAGTCCAGTCTCATCAAGTTGGGATAAGTCATCCGAGCCTGGTAAGACAAAGGAGGTTGCAGTGTTACCAGATAGTGGAGAGAAAGATAAAACAACTAAAAAGAGTTCTCCGCTAAACCCGTATGTCCCACCTTATATGAGACACACGGGCGGTAATAAAGCCTCGACATCTAAAACACCTGTTGATAAAAAGGTTGAACATAGGTGTTGTTTTAGGTGTAATCAATTAGGGCACCTAGTTGCAGATTGCCCTCTGAAGCAGAGATTCAGAGGTGTGAGGCCTACTAAAACTGAGAATAAGTCTAATGGTAATCATAATACTGGTAAAAATGAAAACCATTCAAAATTCAGAAATGTGACTAATTCAGGTTTTCAAAGAAACCAATCTCAGTTTTACACTGCTAATAACCAAACCACAAGCTATAATTCTTTTAATTCACAAAGGTTTGGAAGGCCTCACAATAAATCTACAAGGAGGTATACTAATAGGACTTACAGGAATTATACAGAGACTAACTTTGGAAAGCCAAGGTTCGGGATGTATAGATCCAAGACCAATTGGTCTTGGGTCCCTAGATTCTAATCTTTTGCTTTTATCGTGCAGGAACAGTTGAACAGGGCTGCAAACAACCTATGGGTTGTGGATAGCGGCTGTTCCCGGCACATGACGGGTAACAAAAACTTGTTACACGATTTGAAACCTGTTCAAGGAGGGAGAGTGAGCTTTGCAGGAGAAAGTGGAGGCAAGATTACAGGAATGGGAACGGTGTCTAATGGAAAGATGACTCTAGAAAAAGTAAACTTTGTCGAAGAATTGAAGCACAATCTGCTGAGTGTGTCGCAGATCTGTGATAAGGAGTACACCGTACATTTTACAAAAAATGAGGCGATTGTGTTACATCCTGGTTTTCAGATACCAGAGGAGTGGATTGTGATGAAGGCTCCACGTGAGAGGAATACGTATATTATGGATATGAGGTCGACTGAAATGGCCACGGAAGAATCATGCCTTATGACAAAAGCGAGCGAATCGGAGTCCGAATTGTGGCATAGGAGAATGGGGCACATTCATCTTCGGAAGATGAACCACATTGTCAAGAATGGACTTGTGCTGGGCGTTCCCTTGAAAAGTTTCAACTTTGAAGACAAATGTCTAGCGTGCAAGAAGGGAAAGCAGCACAAGAAATCACATCACACCAAGAAGGTCAATTCTATTGTCAGTACTCTAGAATTGCTTCACATGGATCTCTTCGGTCCCGTGAATGCAAAAAGTCTAGGAGGTACTTCTTATTGCTTGGTGATCACTGATGATTACTCACGATATTCGTGGGTATATTTCCTGAAATCAAAAGATGAAACGGCTCAGATGGTGAAGAATTTGATTACCAAAGTTGAGAACATTATGGATAAAAGGGTTAAGTTCATTAGGAGTGACAATGGAACGGAGTTCAAGAATTTTGAGATGGAGATCTTCTGCCTTCAGAAAGGGATTGAACACCAGTACAACGCTCCGTATACTCCGCAACAGAATGGAGTGGCTGAAAGGAAGGACAGAACAATGCTGGCTGATTCGAAGCTTCCTGTGGTGTTTTGGGCTGAAGCTGTTGCTACAGCCTGTTATATCCTGAATAGAGTCTTGACTGTTAAAAGACTTAATAAAACGTGTTATGAGCTTATGCATGGGAGGAAGCCCAACTTGAGTGGTCTTGAACCATTCGGGTCCCCTTGTTCGATTTTAAAGACAAATTCTAAATTTGGTGAAGTAGCCGATGAAGGAATCTTAGTCGGTTATGTTGTTGGGACTCCCAACAGACGTGTCTTTAATACATCGACCAGCAAGGTTGAGGTGGTGTGTAACACCGATATCACAAGTTACAAACCGCCAAAACCAAGCAACGGACCTGCTGAGTTTTTCGACTATGATAGACTTTTTCAGTCTTTTAACATACCGTATTTGGATAGTGCAGAAGAAGAAGAGAGAGTTGCTACGAAGATGATCCTTGATGAAGAAGAAAATCTAGTGCAAAGACAGCTGTTTGATAAATGTCAACCTTCCTCATCAAATGCTATCGATACCCCTGCTGCCTCTCCTGAAGAAGAATTTTTCAATCCGTTTCACTCTCAGCAAGAAACAACCATTGACGAGCTCTCTTCTAACTTGGAAGACAATTTGCATGTCGGTTCTGTTCCGACCACGAGAATTTATAAAGATCACCCTTTGGAGAATGTGATTGGTGATGTGTCCTCCGGTGTACAAACAAGACGTAGCTTGAATGAGCACACCTGTGTTTACACAAGCATTAAGGAGACAGGCATAATCAACGAATGCTTGTACACCTGCTTTATCAGCCAGATTGAACCAAAGAATTATCAAATGGCTCTAAAGGACAGCTCGTGGGTCGAAGCCATGCAAGAAGAGCTGGCTCAATTCAAGAAAATGGAAGTTTGGACTTTGGTTGAAAAACCGAAGCATGTGCATGCGATAGGCACAAAATGGGTTTTTAAGTGCAAGAGAGATGAGAAAGGGATTATTATAAGAAACAAGGCGAGACTAGTCGTTAAAGGTTTTAATCAACAAGAGGGGAT
Source organism: Bidens hawaiensis (assembly GCF_021521415.1). NCBI lineage: Eukaryota > Viridiplantae > Streptophyta > Magnoliopsida > Asterales > Asteraceae > Bidens > Bidens hawaiensis. The sequence goes on from NW_027505355.1 coordinate 149,466, forward strand.
TGATTATAATGAAGTGTTCGCTCCTGTGGCAAGATTGGAAGCCATTAGATTGTTTTGGGCATTTGCTGCTTATAAGAAGATGAAGGTATTTCAGTTAGACGTGAAAAGTGCGTTTCTAAATGGGAAAGTTGATGAGGTTGTGTATGTTGAGCAACCTCCGGGTTTTCCTGACCCAGACTTTCCTGATCACGTGTACAAGCTAAGTAAGGCGTTGTATGGACTACATCAGGCACCTCGTGCCTGGTACTCAACTTTATCAGATTACTTGCTTGAAAATGGGTTTGAAAGAGGAAAGATAGATAGCACGTTGTTCTTCAAGAGAGAAGGAAGCGACTTCCTGCTGGTGCAAGTCTACGTGGATGACATTATCTTTGCTGCATCAAAAGTCTCCATGTGTCAGGAGTTTGAGGCCGTCATGAAGAAAAGGTTTGAAATGAGTGCTATGGGTGAACTAACTTTCTTCTTAGGATTGCAGGTTGATCAGAAGAAGGATGGGATGTTCATTCATCAGACCAAGTATGTCCATGATGTGCTCAAACGCTTCAAGATGGAGGACAGCACTCCATTCATACTCCAATCTGCGTCAACCATAAATTGGGTGCTGATTCTGACAATGACGCAGATGTGGACCCAACTCAGTATCGGGCTATTATAGGTTCTTTAATGTACTTAACTGCTTCTAGGCCTGATATTATGTTTGCAGTTTGTCTTTGTGCTCGTTTTCAGGCAAACCCAAAGGAATCTCACATGAAGGGTGTGAAGAGGATCTTGCGGTATCTCAAAGGCAAACCTAAGCTGGGGTTGTGGTACGCGAAGGGAGGAGACTTGGAGCTAGTCGCTTACACAGATTCTGATTATGGAGGGTGCAATCAGAGTCGGAAGTCAACAACTGGACGATGTCAGTTTCTAGGTGGCAGATTGGTGTCGTGGCAATGCAAGAAGCAGACTTCAGTCGCAATTTCAACATGGGAGGCAGAATACATGGCAGCATCCAACTGCTGCTCCCAGGTTCTTTGGATTCAACAACAGTTGCGCGACTATGGTCTGAATTTCTCACTTACTCCTATTTGCATTGATAACACAGCTGCTATCTCAGTAACTAACAATCCCGTGAAGCACAGTAAAACTAAACATATTGATATACGTCATCATTTTATACGGGATTGTGCTGAGAAGAAACTGATTGTGCTTGAAAAGGTGGATACACTTGATAATTTCGCTGATTTATATACTAAAGCGTTTGACAAATCAAGATTTCAAAACCTTGTTGAGTTGAATGGGATGATCAATTCCGAGTAACCATGCTTTTTGTGCATATTAAAAAAAAAAAAAAACGTCTCTATCGCTTAGAACAATGTCGGTTACCTCAGTTTGATGGACATGTCTTAGGATATGTTTGGTCCTCATTTCTACTTGTAGAATATGAGGATAGCCATTAACCAGACGACTGAAAGTGACCGGGGCGGTTTATGATGAGTTTTCATTCTTTCGCTTAAAATTAGTCGATCATACTTAGTTAGAAGGACACATACTAGTATGTGGTCGGTCCAGCTGATCCATTGGATCTTCGGGATAGCCGTTGACCTGAAGACTTTGATTTGGTCGGAGCGATAGAAGTTAAATTTTTCTTTAAGGGAAATGAAATTATTTTTCAAGTCTACTACTTCGTAAGAAGTTCGTTTGCTATGTTTAACAGAAAATTGATCCAACCTTGGAAAATGATAGATATACTGATTCTGTGTACTTAACTAGTGAAGTTATTAGGCTTAAAAGGCTTTAGAACAGTCATTGTATGTCATGGTAGCTTTTTATGGTGCGTAAAAGTAGATGTGATACAAACTAAATCTACTCGATTTTATGTGGAAACTCCTTAAGAGTTTTGCATGTCTTCATATATATCTTTCCGAATGATAGGCAGAAAAGCGATTACCCAGTCATACACGAGCCCGTAAGTGTTCTGATTCCCGTAAAGATAGTGTGTGAAGAAACTGCAGTGATCCAGATTCGGGACTTGCAGTTGTTTACTACTCTGAAGTCTATGTAAATGTTTATTCTAAAAAATAAAAAATAAAATAAAATAAAACCTTATAAGTTATTGAAACATTCTAGAGCTGACAATGTCAAGACTTCTCAATCATGGAGTAAGAAAGAGAACGGGAAGCAGATGAAGAGTACTTACAAACTTAATCAGACACTATGGGTCGAGGTCAATTCAGGGTGACTTGGGGAAAGCCAAATACGCTTTGAGAATAGATAGGAGGCATCATAATTTCTGAGTTGTTGCCCACTTAATTTTTGAGCTTAATTGAACTTAACTCGTATCACAGAAACGATGAAAACCATTTAAGTTATGTACATACTTACAACATGTTTCTTTATGTCATAATACAGCTAAACACAGATCTATGTGACAGTCACGTAGTTAGTATGATTCCTGTTCGGATCTTTTCTAAAACATGGTAGTCCCTGTCTAGACTGAAATTTGATCCCTTGTACTTTAATTTTTAAAAGTTTTTCCTATTTATGTAGTTGTTGATTTTATACTTGGTTACTTAGTCTTGATCGTGTCATGTAACTCTTTAAGGAAGTTTTAAAACTTAATTGCAAATTGTTCAAATTATAGGGGTTGATTTTGTAAAATTTGATATATCGGCGAACTTGTGAATAACTTCGCTCTAGGCGAAGTTATCCACAACTTCGCCTGTATAACTCCGCTCCTATATAAAGAATTTTAAAGGTCAAAGCTTTCATAATTTGTCAAACCGGCGAACTTATTCTCTGTATTATTCTAGCGAACTTATCAGTTTTCCGGCGAACTTGTCGTTCTTTCCGATTCCGTGATCTTTTTCTCAGATTCCGTTAGGATTCAAGGTTCGAGGTGTCGATATATCGTATAACCCATGTTCTTTCTTGTTTATCAAAGGTCGTGTCGAACCGTTTCGAAACCTCGGACCGTCGGACTTTTGAACCCGATTTCAAAACTTGTCTTTACGTGGTCATGAACAAACTGATCGTCCAGATTGCTTTAAAATCATGTTTTTCGGACCCCTCAATCGTCAAACTGACCTAAAACACCAGATTTTTCGAATTTGAATCTCCTTACTGTCGCCGATTCAGATTCAGGCGAACTTACAGTTTGAGCGAAGTTATCCGTAACTTCGCCTGAGGCGATGTTGTGGTGAGGAGAAGTTATCATTAATTTCGCCTGGACCTTTTTACTTATTAGTTATTAGACGAACTTAAAGATGAAGCGAAGTTGTTCCCAACTTCGCCCCACCTTTAACTTCGCCTACACAGAATTTATCACAACTTCGCTCATGGTAACAAGCGAACTTGTGTTACGCCTTAACGTTTATCTAACTTTGTTCGTTTGTTGCAGATATGGCTGCTGTTGCTGGTGCTGGAGGTGCTGGTGGCGATGACGGAGGAGATAATCAAAGGCAGTTCTTCCCTGGGCACAACATGTATATTACATTAGACCCAGACGCGAGTGGTGTAGATGATTTCCGCGAGATCATCACATTCCTGCTTCGCTCGCGGATATTCCACGCTGTCACAACAACTCTGCCGATTTCCTTGCCCAACATTGAGGATTTCTGGCAGACGGTGGAATATGACTGCCGCGTCGAGCCCCCGGTTATGCGAGCAACCGTCAACAATCAAGAAGTTCAGTTCTCTTCTGAACAAATCCGGGTGGCTTTACGTTTTGGAGAGGAAACTAGGGATGACCCTACAGACTTTGTGGCTCCTTTCCGTGACGGAGCGTTTCTCCGAATGGGCTATTCTGGTCCATTAGGCGATACTCAGAGAAGGAAAGGTTTCTTGCTCAATCAGTGGCGCTTCCTCATGCACGTAATGATTGTCTGCATGTCAGGGAGGAAGGCGGGCACTGACGGAATGGGCGCGACCATGCAGTCAGCAATGACTGCTCTGACATATAATAAGCGCTATAGCTTTAGTCAGATGGTCTTCTATGAAATTGATCGTCAGAGAAGGGCGATGGCACGTGAGAGATTCCTCATGTATCCAAGATTTCTTCAAATGATCTTGAATCATGTGGCTCCCACGTTGCCTCAACGTCGCCCTATCAGATACGTGGAAAGTGTGAACAAGCGTATCTTCGCTCAATGCCGGACATCGAGCGTGAGGAGCAAACCTGAACTGCGTCCTAGGCATACTCCACTATTTGGGTATTTAATCAACCCAGAGTATGTTCCTGCTAATGGGGACGAGTTTAGAGATCCTCAACCACAACAGGCGGGAGCACCTCAAGCTGTACCTACTGCACCTGTTGTGTCAGCTGAAGAAGAAGTAGACCTTGACGCTGCTTTTGGCGGCCAAGGATTTGTTGACATGGACCAAGTTGATCTTCAAGAAAATATACAGGTCTCGGTTCCACAGAGTACGGGAGTATATGTTACTAGAGCAGCTACGAAGGTGGCTGACTCAGATTTTGATGATGTAATGGATGAGGCCAGACGTATGATGGTGACTCAAGAGAGGACGTATGGGAAGAGAAAGAGGACAGATGACGACAGTGAGTCAGAAGAAAAAGAAGACATTCATAAGTTGATCAGACGTTCAAGAAGGGACAGGACAGGTGCAGGTATGGGAGCAGGTGAGAGTTCAAGAGTAGTACGTTTCGCTCCACCCGCACTGTCCGGTATGTCGATTGTCCCTACATCAGTACAAGTTACAAGTTTAAGCGCCGCGGATGTTCCCGTGGTGGCTACATCATCTTCTTTCGGCATCCCACTCACTACTTTCCAGCTGACGACTCCGGAGATTGTGTCTTTACCACCTCCAACTCTTACTCCTTCAGAGGTGGTTGCTCAATTTGTTGAGTCGACAGTCGTTGCAACTGCAGGGTTATCAGGTATGATACCACCTGTGGTTACGCCTGCTTCTGATGTCCCGGTTACATTTGAAATCCCTCCTCAGTACACTCAAGATATATCACATATGAGGTTCGATTTCGATGCAACCCTATCAGACTCGGAAAGAAAAGCTGCACTTGAACGGGTCGTGGCAGAACAATCAAGGGTGAATCTTATCCAGACACAGGCTATTCAGCGCCTAGTAACAGAGAATCAGCTGCAGTCGTCCCTACTGGTTGAACATGGAAAAATTATAGATGCTATGAAGGAGTTCTTGGCATCTCAGGGGGAGACGAGCTGTAAAGGCGACGAACTCAGGACAAAGAAGAAGAATGACAGAGACGATGATCCCAATGCATCGAAAGGTGCAGGTGGTGAGTTGCCAAGAACTACTCAAGCTCTTGGGACTTCCACAGCTCAGGGGGAGTCTGCAGGTGCAGCTGGCGGTTCTGGTGGTGATGAGGTGGTGATGGTAGATGACGAGGAGATGGGAGATGATGTGATCGATGCCTTGAAGGAGTTGGATGAGGATATGTTGGATGATGAATTTATGTGTGAAGATGATGTTCTACCAGTCGAAGAGATTGAAAAGATTGGTGCAGAAATTGTGATAGAAGATGATGTTGAAGAAGGTGAAATAGTTGAGGAGAATGTTGAACACGAGATCCCTGAAGTTGAAAAGTCAGATGTATGTCAAGATACAGTAGATGATGATACAGAATGGGAGGAGCAGCCTAGATGGAAGGAAGGCTATGCTCATTGGTTTATCAAAACTAAGAAGCCTGTTGTTCCAACCATGTTCAAGAAAAGTTATAATATCAAAGGCTATGCTGAATCAAAGAAAGGAATTATCTGTTGGCTATATGATGAACAGTTAAAAGTGTTCGTGGTGAAAAGATATGATGGGATCCAATACTTTAAGAGGACGTTGAGATCTCTCAATACATTGCCTGAATGTGAGGTGAAGGATTTGGCTAGATTGGGGTTGATTAATAGAAGCGACGACAACATGGTCAGAGTTATTGGGAAGATCGTGTGGAAAGAAAGTATTAAAGAAAAGAAGTTTGAGTTATTAAAGCCACAGAAGGGAAAGCTAGTGGAAGATAAGGAAAGAGGAATGAGAGCAGATGGCAAGCCATGGATGGTAATGAAGTACAAACCGATTCGATGCATGAAAGAGGTTCCAATGAAGACTATGCCTCAAGATGTGTTGAAAGATCTTAAATGGTGGTATGTTGATTGCCAGACTGCTGAAGCCGTGATGGAAGACGAAGACGAACAAGAAGTGCTAAGAGTGTATGATCCGATGCATCTTGTTAATTTATCGAAAGCTGATCTGCAGGTGTTAAATGAAAAGAAGATATTTTATATTCTTGTTTGGAAAGACGACGCGAGGAAATATCAGCGAGTAGTCACGGTCTGCGTAAGAGAGGGAGTGCATGCATGAAGATTACAAGACAAGTGCTTAAAGATAAAGACATGAAGCTACTGCCAAGGGGGAGTCTGTTGGTGCATAATGTCAGTAGGTCATAGTCTAGTGTCTGTAATCGAGTCTGTAATGATTAATTATGTTTTATATGTCTTAAGCGAAGTTACTAACAAGTTCGCTGTTTAGGTGAACTTTTTAGTCAAGCGAAGTTATGGACAACTTCGCCTGAACATGCCAGGCGAAGTTGTCGTGTATTTATATAGGTTACGGCTTAGCTTAGAAAAGGAGTTCGTGTGATCATTATCGAAGTTACGAGAGCTGTAACGTGAGGACGAGAGTTCGTGTCTGTAATAGTGATATTGTATCACGTGTTTTGGTTATAATATAACGTGTTTGTTTATCGTATCGTGTTTGATCTATTCGTGTCTTCTACGCTCGTAACGACCTACGCAGGGATTCCGCACCTACGTAGATCGAGATATCCCGTGCAGATCCATCCAGGGAACCTACACAATTACTTGAGAGATTGAATTGTTTATGATTAGAATTGATTGTTGGACAATTGTTAAGATGATTGGTATGAGTTTTATGGTGTTTTTATTGACTATATGCTGCTGTCCAAATATGATCATTGGCTAATCTTGCTTGTTCTACCTAGGAATGATGATTATTGTTAGTGTTTGATAGGTTTTATGGATTGTTTGATTAATAGACCTTTATTGTTATTGTAAAGTTTGATTTAGACAGGAAATAGGTTGTGTTTAGTGGCTGGAAATTTTGGTGATTCATTGCATAAACCCCGTTTGTTGATTGATTAGTTTTGTATTGATTGATCGGTGCATTGTTTGATTCTAGACTTTGTGTTTAGGGTTTGTTTGCGGTAGGTACCACCGTAGGGTTTTGTTGCATGATTATTTGGATTAAGTACAGCGGTTAAACACCTTCTTTGAGACCGAGAGGTAATAAGAAGTTAGGGTTGTCTCATTGCCTTTGCATGCTAGAATAAGGATTGCGCGAGAGAGAGTTCGTTTCTTGTCAGGTTTTGGTGTTTTGAGCGACTAGTTGATCTATTTTGGTTTAAGTTGAATTGTTCCTCTATCCTTGGTTGTGTAGTATTCATTGCCATTAGGGTCGAGTGTTGGTGAGACCGAGAGGTAATCTAGCATTAGAACACGTTAGCAATTGTTTCCCGGTTTGGTCGTTTTAGCCGATTTTGAGTAGTTAGGGTTTATTGAGTGAGACCGAGAGGTGATCCAGTGAGCCCGAGCGATCCTTAGTCGTGTCATCTTTAGGGACCGGTGTCTTGATATCATTCAATCCATTAGCTTGTTAGGCCTACAATTTGATTCAGACCTAGGTAGACATTTTTCTCCATCCTAAGTTAACACAGTTAGTTTTCCGTTAAGTTTTCTATTTTTGGTAAGTTTTGTCAGTCAGTTAGGTTAGTTCAGTTAAGTTAAAAGAAATCAAAAATCAATTAAATATTATTCTAAGGTAGGTCTTGTCTAGGGTTAGTAATTGTTAGCGTCTTACGTGTCCACGTGTTCGATACTCGGACTTCCTAGGTCTATACTACTTGTGATCGGTACACTTACCGGTTGTGTGTGGTTTTAGGATTTTCGTTTTAGTATTAAAGCTTAGGTTGTGAAGGTCATTTTTATAGGGTTATTAGACACACATCACAAGTACCTCACAGTCAAGTGGTGCGTTAGTTGAGAAGGAGAAGCAGGTTGAGCAGGAACCGATGCGCGTCTATAAGCCAAAACCGCCATACCCCGGTCGTCCGGTAAAGAAGAATGATTCGGAGCAGTACTCTAGATTTCTCAACATGCTTAAAAAGCTCCATGTGAACATTCCGTTTATCGAAGCTCTTGCAAACATGCCAAAACACACCAAGTTTCTTAAAGATTTGCTCACTAATAAGAAGAAACTCGAGGGGCTTTCGACTGTTAATCTTAGTGAGGAGTGTTCTGCCACCGTACAAAACAAGCTTCCTAGGAAGATGACAGACCCGGGCAGCTTTACCATTCCTTGCTTGATTGGTAGTCTTAATGTTAGAATGCTTTGGCAGACCGAATGAGCATCCAGCTGGCAGACCGATTTATGAAGTTCCTAAGGGGCATTGTGGAGAACATGTTGGTGCAGGTGGACAAATTCATCTTCCCGATCAATTTTGTCATTCTAGATATGGATGAGGACTCGAACTTTCCGCTCATCCTCGACCGTCCATTCTTAGCCACCGCACGTGCTCTCATTGATGTTGCCGATGGCAAATTGACTTTTCGAGTTCATGATGACACGGTCACATTCCACGTGTAGAAATCCATGAGACATACTCAGCAGCAGGATGACACTCTCTACTTCATCGATACTTTCATGACGCATGTAGGCAATTATCTTACGAAGTTCTGCGAGAGAGACGCATCCGACACTCAGATCATCGATGTGGAGAATCAGTTAGTCAAGATGACAGTATTCGATCTTGATATGGCGCAGCAGGAGGAGCCGCAGTTGCCTGAGTTAGGAGGACACGAGCCGATCGTGAGTTCCCATATTTTTTCCGATGTCCTAGAGGTTAAAGAGCGAGAGTTTCCGATCGAGAAACCATCTGTTGAGAACCCTCTATCTTTAGAGCTGAAAGATTTACCATCTCATCTCAAGTATGCGTTTTTAGGGGAGGGGTCTCAACTTCCCTTCATCATCTCTTCGAAGTTTGGAGACGGAGGAGTAGGAGAAGTTGATGGTTGTTTAGAAATCTCATAAGCATGCCATCACATGGAAGCTTATGAATATCAAAGGTATAAACCCATCGTTCTGCACACATAAAATCTTTATGGAGGACGAGTTTAAACCTGTGGTGCAGCCGCAGAAGAGGCTTAACCCGAACATGCAGGAGGTTGTTAAAAAGGAGGTTATTAAGTTGCTCGATGTTGGTTTGATTTTTCCAATCTCTGACTCCGCATGGGTTAGCCCAGTCCAGGTGGTCCCTAAAAAGGGCGGTATGACAGTTATCACGAATGAAAAGAATGAACTCATACCGACACGGACTGTGACAGGGTGGCGAGTTTGCATCGACTACCGCAGACTTAACGAGGCCACACGAAAGGACCATTTCCCGCTTCCATTCATCGATCAGATGCTTGAGCGTTTGTCAGGGAAATAGTTCTATTGTTTCCTTGATGGCTTTTCCGGTTATTTCCAGATCCCCATCACCCCGGGAGATCAGGAGAAGACCACATTTACATGTCCCTTTGGTACATTCGCGTACCGACACATGCCATTTGGATTATGTAACGCTCCTGCTACATTTCAGCGGTGCATGGTGGCCATTTTCCATGAGTTGATCGAGGATTCCATGGAGGTATTTATGGATGATTTTTCTGTCTTTGGGAATTCCTTCGATGATTGTCTGCGTAACTTAGATCGAGTGCTCGCTAGGGGTGAAGAGACGAACCTTTTGCTTAATTGGGAGAAATGTCATTTTATGGTTCGTGGGGTATTGTTTTAGGTCATAAGATTTCTAGTGCGGGGATTGAGGTCGATAGAGCTAAGGTAGACACCATTTCCAAACTTCCACCACCCACTTCTATGAAGTCTATTCGTAGTTTCTTAGGTCATGCGGGGTTCTATCGCCGATTTATTAAAGACTTTTCGAAGATTTCCCGTCCGATGACCCAGCTTCTAGAGAAAGATAGGCCATTTAATTTTAGTGAGGAGTGTTTGAGGGCCTTTGAGTTGATTAAGGAGAGGTTAGTGAGTGCTCCTATTCTTGTTGCTCCTAATTGGACTCTTCCATTTGAGATCATGTGCGATGCGAGCGACTTTGCTGTTGGAGCCGTGTTAGGACAGCGTCGAGAGACATTTCCATCCCATCTATTATGCTAGCAAGACCCTTAACGATGCTCAGGAGAATTACACCACGAAAGAGAAGGAACTTCTTGCGGTTTTTTTGCATGCGATAAATTCCGTTCCTATCTCGTGCCTTCTAAGACTATCATATTCTCTAATCACGCGGCTCTGCGTTACCTGTTCACTAAGAAAGATGCGAAGCCCCGACTCCTTCGTTAGATCCTTCTGCTTCAGGAGTTCGATATAGAAATTAAAGATAAATGAGGGGCTGAAAATGTCGCCGCTGACCACTTATCGCGGCTAGAAAATCCTGACATGGATGAGACCTGGGAACAGGGGATTGGTGATGATTTCCCAGGTGAGAGTCTGCTATACTTAAAAGCGAGTGAAGAGGGGTTTCAATGGTTTGCTGATCTTGCTAAATATCTATCCTCTGGTGAGTTAGTTCCTGGACTGACATATCAGCAAAAGAAGAAGTTCTTTGCAGATATCAAGTTCTACATTTGGGAGGATCCGTACTTATTCCGTATTGCTGCAGATCAGGTGATTCGCCGATGTGTTTTTGGTGATGAGGCTCGAAGCATTCTTCGACATTGTCATGAGGGCCCAACTGGTGGCCATTTCGGAGCAACTTATACCGCCAAACGCGTGTTTGATTCGGGATTCTATTGGCCGACTATTTTTCGAGATGCACATGAGTTTGTTCGTTCGTGTGACGCGTGTCAGAGAGCCGGTAACATCTCATCCCGAAATGAGATGCCCCAAAACCCCATCCAGGTGGTTGAGATCTTCGATATATGGGGCATTGATTTTATGGGTCCATTCCCTATGTTTAGAGGGAACAGATACATCCTCGTTGCTTTTGACTATGTGTCAAAATGGGTGGAGGCTCAGGCCGTACCCAGAAATGACGCACGGGTTGTAGTGGGATTCCTTCGGAAACTCTTTGCTTGATTCGGTACTCCTAAGGCCCTGATCAGTGATCGGGGTACCCACTTTTGTAATGCTCAGATGGATAAGGTTCTGAAACGTTATGGGGTCACCCATCGACTTTCTACAGCCTACCATCCTCAGACTAGCGGTCAAGTGGAAAACACCAATCGTGGCATTAAGAGGATTTTAGAGAAAATAGTGGGGAACAGTCAAGCGGAATGGGCTGAAAAGTTAGATGATGCACTCTGGGCCTTCCGTACTGCATTCAAAACGCTAATCGGGACCACTCCCTTTCGTCTCGTTTATGGAAAGGCGTGCCATCTTCCTGTCGAGTTAGAGCATCATGCGTATTGGGCTTTAAGAGCCGTAAATCTTGATTTATCTGCGGCGGGAAAGAGTCGTTATCTTCAAATTCATGAGGTAGAGAAGCTACGGAACGAAGCATGCGAGAGAAGTTGGGGGTATAAGGAGCAGACAAAGGAACTTCATGATAAGCATATTAAGTGGCCCAAAGAGTTTAAGTGTGGGGATAAGGTTCTTCTATATAATTCCCGGTTGAAGTTGTTTCTGGGTAAATTAAAATCCCGATGGGCTGGTCCGATCGTTGTGAAGGAGGCATTTCCGTATGGAGCGGTCGAGATAGAGGCTGATGATGGACATTCTTGGAAAGTGAATGGGCATAGGCTGAAGCAATATGTTGAAGGTCCACTAGGTGATCGCGAGGAGGAGGCGATCTACCTTGATCCACCTGGAGAGTAGAGGATGAGAGCACACTCGGGACTTTGCCTGAGTTGTAGAGTTTGTATAAAATTTAGTTGCATTTTTTACTTTTATTTTTATTCTTATTTATTTTATTTTATTTTATTTTATTTTTCTTTAAGTCTGTTTTAGTCCTTAGAGTCTGTTTGATGTCTGCTTTGGGTTGTTTTTTGAGTTTTATTTTGTAGGATTGGATTTTCTCGTTCGTACTCAATCTCCATTCAGATGAGGATTTTTCCGAGCCTATAATATTGTAGAGGACACCCAGAAGCTACGGCCGTGAATGAAATGCTATACGGCCGCCTAGGAACAAGACTTGTGAAGAGAATTGCATCATTACCAGGGGAGTATGTTCCAATTAGTTGTTTTAGATTTTAATTCTATTTTATTTTTTGTCATTTTCTATTCCTACATTGTGTGGGGATGGGAAACTGGCGTTTTTCTTAAAAAAAATAAAATAAAAAAAATGTAAAAAAAATAATAAAAAATAAATAAATAAATTTGTCCTTGAAATTGTTTTTCTGCATTTAACAAGAGATGATATTAATTTACCAATGAATTTTGACAACACTCTTGAAAATTTTTATGAAAAAAAAAAAGTTTTTAGATCACCACATATACTGGGATGTAACTGAACAGGTAGACTCTGTATTTGATGTGTCAGTAGGCTCAGGCCCTTAAGAATAAAAGGACAGCATGCTTGTAAACTTAATTGAACTTAAATTGCTTGATTTTTAGTGGGATACATATTAGACTATAGAAAATGGGATGAAAGGTCGGGCCATACTCAAGCCTTATGTTTATGTTGATCGTAAAAATTAAAAATTTTATAGAAATCTGAATAGACTAATCATACGATGCTTGGGTAGGTTTAACGTTAGGGTATGCCTAAGTAACCTGTGATATAAACATAAATTTCATACTTCTAGTTTTAGTGGTTAACACTTCATAGGCGTATGGTTTTATAACCTTAAATCCTGTATTGATGGGATGCTCCGGGGTTCGGACACAATGGGTCTTTATGCGGTATATCATCTGGGTATTCATATCTCTTAAGTGGATTTATGAATATTAAAAGAGCTCAAAGAGCAAACACCCAGTTTTTCTGCCATATATAAGAGATTAAACATGATCATCCCGTACTTCAAAGTACAAATACACTACTGAATTGATCATCCACGCTATTAGTCATATGGGGTCCGCTTGCTCGCGTCCTAATACCATTAAGAAACGGACCACAAGGGACACGTCATATGTAAGCCCTACAGATGAATTCGTGTATACTCATCCATGGAGATGGACTTTGGGGTGTTGCTTGATAACGGGGTATGTGTCACACCCCGTTAAGCGATTTGCGAAAGCGTAAAACGGAAATGTAACAGATACAACTGGTATCAAATACATTGTTCATAAAGTAACATTACTAACTAATTTACAATATATTACATCGTTCTAATCTCTTTTACAAACTAGGTGATACAATCAAACCGGTTCTTCAATTACTTTACTTCTAACTCAAATGCCCACGACATCAATCATCAGTCACACACGTAACGCACAGGAACTTACTTCTCATATCTGATTACCTGAAAAGCATGTTAAAACAGGTCAACTACGAATAGTTGGTGAGTTTCATAAGTTTAACGAAATCAGTTCTGTGTACCACACAGTCATAGTTTGTATGTACGCGCGTATGTAAAAATATGTATTTATGTTTGTATAAATATGTACAGCCATATCCTTGTGTGTGCATATGCACACATGTAAGTTTATAATATGAATTCAAAATTTCGGTAAAATCGTGATTGTTTGTTCGTACTACCTGTTTCCAATTTTCATGTTTAACCAACCACTGTGGACCCCCTTCCTCCCACAACGGTTCCACATAAACTCAACCACTGTGGCCCCCCTTCCCCCCACAACGGTTCCGCGTTAACATCAACCACTGTGGTCCCCCTTCCACCCACAATGATTCCACGTAAACTCAAACACTATATAGTGTACACGCAAATAATTAGTATATTCTATACATAGTATTTCCTACGGCTAATCACGTAGCATGTATATAGACACATATACACATATAGTATTTATCACGTATCACCAAATACTGTGGCTCCCATCCGCCCACAATACGCATAATCACATTATTTTCTTAACATTCATGTCATAATCAAGTTAGTTCATTTAATAAGTTGCAGCAGAACTTGGCTCATAGGCCATACTCAACTTTAGTTTATAAGTTGCAGCAGAACTTGGCTCATAGGCCATACTCAACTTTAGTTTAGTAAGTTGCAGCAGAACTTGGCTCATAGGCCATACTCAACTTTAGTTTAGTACTATTGTGCCCCCCCCCCCCCCTTCCGCCCACAATAGCCCCATGGTCATTACAGACCACGTTATTCACCAATGGCCATTACAGACCACGTTATTTCCTCAACCTGTTGTGTTTAGCATTATATAGCGTATTAGTATAAACAGGTTGTCACGTATGATTTCATTATGTTTTGGCATTCGTAGTGTTTCCATTTAATATATCAATCATGATAATAATCACCTTTCCTCAGCACGTAGTTTATCATTATGTTTGTAGGAATTATTCATATATGAAGGTTCAGGTATTTTTCGTTCTGAACCGTTTTCAGATATATAATGCATATGAACATGCTTTTCACCCCAAAAGTTTGTAAATAGTTTGAAAATGGGGGTCATGAAACTCACGGTTTTGTAGGCACTCAGTGCGAGATCAGCACGGGGTTTGTTTCCCTTGCTATCACTTAGTCCCTATAGTTCATATTATAATAATATTAATATTTTAATATTATTATAATCTCATTACTAAACTAGGCTGTATAACTAATCTGGGTATAACTGGAACGCCCAGAAAGTGACAATAGGCTTAGGTTGTGATGTTGTTCAATGTCTAATACTTAAAACCGAACTTGGCTCAGATTCCCGTTTTCCCAGCTGGACCAAGTTGTTTGTTTACGCGTTCAGAAAACAATTATGGAGAAATAAGCTTGGGTAAATGTATTGGTTAATAAAATGATTAAGTTATAAAGAAGGATTACATATTGGGGTCTCGGATTATCTACGGGGCCCGTTTCCGGTTATTCAATTTGATTTAAGAAAAAACGCGCACAATCCACCCGGATTGTTCAGGTTTCTCATAGAAAAGTTCGTTTTTACTTAATTAGTCCGAAAATATGATTTTTGATCATTCTTGGTGTTTTGATATTCCCGCAGGTTCGTTAATCGCGAACTTGCCAGTTTTTATGAAAACTAAATTTGTTTAATATTTAAATTAACATAATTAATTAACCGTTAATCATTAAATTATGAAAATTTAGTCACTTATCAATTAAAATATGTATATTTTTATAAAAATATTTTTGGAATTTTTTACTGATTTATTAATTTATAAAAATTTATTTTATCAGCTATATTTCGCATGAAAATCATTCGCTTATCCCAAACAATTTCCAAAAATTCCACAAAAATTCCTAAATACTTAAATCATGTCCCAAAACAACCTGTATCAATTCCAGAATGTAAAGAGCTTGTGCAATATTCTTTTCGACACAAATTCGGCTATAAAAATTCACACGAACGCATATATACAAAACACCTTTAGACTTCTCCAAATGATCCCAAAATTCATATGTGATCAAAATACATCAAATTTGAGTTCCCAGAAAAATTTTATAATTTTCGAAGTAATTTAGTTATTTTTCCAAAATAAACGTCCCAATTCGATAATAAATTCGCCAAATATTCTCGGATGGTCGAAAAATTACGAAATTTGAACAGGGACTCATTGACATGATCCCTGATGTCCCTGAAAAATTTCAAGGCCTAATAATATGCACATCACAACCTTAACCTAAACAGTCCGTAATCGAGTAAATCGGTATTACCTTTGCGGTTTTGGTTCGTTTTCGCTCTCTTAATCCAATTTTCGGGTTCTTGTGCTTCTATATAAGCTAGGTATAGGTCCTATATCACAAACCAAGCAGGTTTCATCAATATAACAGCCCTTTAACTTAGGGTTTGGCTAGTGCATAAAAACGAACTTTTGAACCGTAAAAACGCCGTTTCAACCCTTTAATCCGTGTTTATGGCCAAAAAAAACTATCAAACCAGGTTCCTTACCATGTGTATGATCAAAACATGTTTATGGACCATTTTTAGGGTTTTTACATGGTTAGGAATGATTTTTGGCAATCAAACTATGTTTATTTGGTATTAATCAATGTTAAACAAGTGTAAAAGTAGCTTATTTAAGTTGTTTACCTTAGGGTTTGAAGAGTTTCTGGAAAATTAGATTGCAGCTGCTTGGACTTGAGCTTTTAGTTAAATGGAATGAATAAATTTGGCTTACATAACAAGTTTTATAAAAATAATGGGGGGTCCAAGGTTGCGGCCGCAAGAAATATTGGGCCACCTTGGGCCCAATTTGGCCCATTAATCTGATCCTAAAGGCCCACACGAAATGCCCAGTCCAAATTTAGTTCGGGTTCAGTTTTTGGCGTGAAAAACTTATCGGGTGCGTCAAACAGCGCGAAAACGAGTGTTTTTCGGCTAGTTTTGTGTAAAATTATAAAAACATACTCTATGTTCGTAAAAATCGAAAATATTTTCACGGATCGCTTAAAACATTTCGAATAAGTGGTTGGTAAGTCTTTTTCGGCTTAATGGATGATACAATGCTTGGTTTGTAACTATCTTTCGCGTTTAACTCTATAGCGGGTAGTTAAACGAGCATGTTTTCGTTTAACTTGTTTGCTATCGAACTAAGGCCATATTATCAGTATGTTGGCTTATAATAGACATATATCTCTTATAGATGGCCCCTCGGGATATCTGGGTCATAACCAGACCCATTCGGTTAATCGTTCGTTCGTTACGCAATAAGCGTTTAATCGCTTATTCGATATATGAATACTAAGGTGTACTCGGTTTTGCCACGGATGTCACAGTATGTCATGTAGTGGGGAACACTTACTAGTTAGTTACTTAATACATACCTTAATCATATCTAATGGCTGCCAGGTAGACCTTAATGCTTAAGCTTAGGTGGATATACAATATCCTTGATCGTCTTTAGCTATTCTTATATTGGCATAACATGTTTTGATAAACTGGATATAAGGTTTAAGTCAAGTTGGGGTGGCTCGGGTCCGGTAAAACCGTGTGAAATTGTTCTTAGTTGTGGGTCCCACTAGATCATAATAACTAATAAACTTGTCATGTCTTGCTTGTCTCGGTAAATATTAAAGGGCATGGGTTTTGGTGGACAACTGTGATTGATGTGTTTTTTATATATATATATATATATATATTTTTAATATTGAAAATAAAAGAAAATTCAAGAGTTGTGGATTTACAGTGTATATCTCGGTTATGATCCTGTGCAGACTATTTTTTCAGGGATTAAAAAAGGTTTAAGTGTGGGGATATTTGATGTGTCCAAATATATACATAAATTATATTATATTCCCTACAATTTAAATAGCTTTTGAGCAAGTTTTTATTAAATAATACTCTTAACTAGCTTATAATTTGAGTTTTAAGGTTTCAATAGATAATGAGCTAAATTATGGTCCTTTTACTGAAGTTTAGACTAACGAGTAAAACTTCAAACAAATCTTATTGTGATGTTATCAATTTTTTTTTGGAGTTAAATTTAATATGCTATTTAAATTAGTTACTTAATACGTATATATAAAGAAAAGAAAAAAAAAGAAAGAGAAAATATTTTGGCTAGGAATTAAATGAGAATTTCGTGGACCTCAAAGTTAAACTAATTATTTAAATGGGCCGCACACAATTTATTAAAATTGGGTTTATAAACAGAGGGCTCGATCTAGTAGAGGAAAAGAAGTAAAAAAACAAGGGTATTATTTAAAGGAGAGACACCTAAAAAAAAAAAACCCTACGGTGAGTTTGGGGAAGGAGCCGCAAGACTTGGAAGGTCAGAAGAAACCAAAAGAGAGAGTCAGTGGCCATCATTGTGCAAAACGAAAAGAAAAACAAAAGGAATTCCAGGAAAGCAACAAAAGTCACAAGGCATGCACGTTAATTAGTAGCTCAAATAATTTTAACTTTATTTTATGAACCATAAAGCTTATGTTATGTTATTTTTTGTTTCATATTTTTTTTATGAGTAGCTAAATACTTTTACTACCTAGGTTTTGGTTGAGTACTATGTTAGATTAATGGTTTGACGAATTTTTATTTGACGTTGGTTGATTTAGTGTTATGGTAAAGTTTTTAGTTACTTTGGTAACGATATATA
The DNA here is from genome assembly GCF_021521415.1 of Bidens hawaiensis. NCBI lineage: Eukaryota > Viridiplantae > Streptophyta > Magnoliopsida > Asterales > Asteraceae > Bidens > Bidens hawaiensis. The sequence goes on from NW_027505355.1 coordinate 167,611, forward strand.
TGCATAATTGAATCCGATTTTTACTTTAATAATTATTCAACTTGTGTTTGATAGTCATTGGTGATTGTTAGATGCATGATTAGGTTGTCTACTTTGTGTTTTCAACTTGTTTGCGATTTATGGTCGAAAAAAATCGTAGGAATAATTATAGAGAGCGGATTATATTTTATTATTCTATGTCTAGAGAGGCCGGGAGGCAATTTAGTGTTGTGTCATCTTTGTCTTTTGCGGGTTTGGGTACTAATTGCACGGGAGTGAGTTAGCCTAGGTCCCTTTAGATTATTGTGATACAAGTCGTGTTACAAATTAATTAAAAATACCCCCTTATATTAATATATTGTATTCGAAGAGACCGGGAGGTGATTTGGATTTTGGGGTACCATAGTATTATTAGGTAAGGTGTGACCGGGAGGTGATCCAAACCTTTAACAATTGAGCTTTACATGTCATTAGAGTTCTCGGGTGTCGTTGGTGAGGCCGGGAGGCGATCTAGCGTACTTTAGTGGTTTTTAGTGTCATATTTTTTAGATATTGTTTTTCAACCAAGTCAAGTTCGTTAACTATTAATTTAACTAGTAGGAGTCCATTACCTAGGTAGTCGTTTCTCGCATTTGGTTAAAACCCAATTTTTATAAAGTTTCATTTTTAGTTTAGTTTTTAATTAGTTAAGTAATATTAGTTTAATTAATATTTAAAAAAATCTAAAAAATCAAAAGAGAGTCCAGATAAGTAATTAATTAGGTTTAATAATTAGAGTTTACCCATAGTGTCATAGGTTCGATATCCGTTCTTACTTGCTAGCTACATAACAACCGGTACACTTGCTGATTGTGTGGTTTTTAGGTGAATTCGGTAAAACTTGGTTATTAGTATTATATACACTCTTTTCACACATCAAAGACTTAGCAGCCATTTATGGGCGGATCCAGTGAGGGTCGAGACAAAGCCTTTACACAAGCAGGCTTCCTTTAATCTATCTGGGATTCGATTAATTTCCATCCTTTCGCAATATAAGGCTACATGTTCCTCAGGATCCGTGGATCCGTCATATAGTTTCATACCGGGAGCAGTGAAGCGTTTTGGTATCTCGGCATCGCAAATTGGTGGAGCAAACCTGGATATGTTGTGGCTTCCTGTAGGTACTTCGGGAATAGGTTTGATGACTCCAGGCACACTCGAAATCATATCCTTGAGCTTCTGTAGCTCACGGGCTATGGTTTGGTTGATCCCAGTATCCTGCATACTAGCATGGTTAGTGCCAAAAGACGGATTATCATAAAGGTTACCTTTTACATGATCAAAAGATCTAACTCCATAGCTGCGTCCGGGATATATTGTTTCGGCATCAGCAGTTGGTCCAGTAGGAGCAGAAGTTTGCATGGGCATGAAATCGCCTTCATGGACCTCCAATGGCCTGGATCGGGGTTCTTTAAGGGGCTCTTTTTCATAAGGATAGTAGGATTCTAGACGCTGATGGATGATGGATTCTGTTTGGAAACCCAAGGATCCTGGTTGAAAGACTAAGGATCCTTGAAGTTGTTGGTTGGAGGATCCTTGACGGAATTCTAAGAGTTCGGGTTGGCATGCTGAGGATCCTTGCAAATGGTGATTGAAGGATCTTAAAGGTTGACCCAAAGATCCTTGTTGAAGGATGGAGGATCCTTGCGAATATTGATCAGACAATTTTCTTTAGGAGAGGTCCGAGGATCCTTGCTGAGGATACGTGGATGCTGGGCACCTTTGGTCCGAGAAATCCGGAGTGCTGAAATCAAGCATCCTCAGCATAATGGGGCTTGTGTTTTCAGCGGCCTTCTTTGTCCTCCTGATTTCCTCGATCTCGTAGAGGATCCTCTGATTAGTCTTGTTCTGCTGCTCCATATAGCTCCTCATCTGTGAACACTAAACAGAGACGTCATTGTTAGCGGTTACCATTTGGGGAACAGTAGTGGATTTTGATTATGAGAAAACAGCAGTCTCCTTCTTCTGAGTAACAGCTACTGGCTTTTGTGGCTTCGTAGTGCCAGGTAGCGGTGGTAAAGTTACTTGAGCCGGGACACTTGAAGCAGCGGTTGTAGGAATAGCTTTTCCTTGAGAGGCCATTGAGTGAGTGATAACAAAGGATTGAATAAAGGTAAGGATTTTTGGGATTAAAGCACCAATAGCCCCACGGTGGGCGCCAAATTGTTTTGGTTAAAAATCAGGCTAAGGATCAGTGAACCAAATTCGTAAGTGAGGATTGGTGCTAATGTGAATTAATGCGATCAAAGTAACAATTATAATCAATGAACACAAAGATTTATACGAGGAAAAGCCCTTGGTAACTAGTATCCCGCCGGCACAAAAACCTCGGGTAGTGAAAACTATCACTACCAATTGTATTGAACCTGAAAAGATTACAAATGGTGGAATAATAGCTGATCGTGAATACAAGTGTTTTCTATGAACTCTTAGTGATAAAGTGTTGTGTTTTGATCAGCTAGTACTCGATATATATATATATATATATATATATATATATATAAGATATAACTGCTAGTAACTACTTATGCTATAATCTCGGCCACGTTTGTTTACTTCTTCAATTGAACGTTTTAAGAGCGTGGACGAGAAGGGAAGACTGAGTAAATTACTTTGTCCGTAATAGTAGGAATTCTGGTGAGCACGTGTTATACCTGCAAAAAATAGATTAGAATTGACTGTTGAGGATCCTTGAACCACAAAGGATCCTTATTCCCGCTGATTGTTGCTAATGATACTTGATTTCCGAGGATCAAAGATCCTGGTCCCAACACTAACCACCTAGGATATTGGACTTCTCTTATCATCTTGGTCTTGAGCAGCTTCTACACTTCTTCTTGTATAATAATGTTTCTCTCAGGGGCAAACTTCCTTCGCTTTTGATGCACCGGCCTGAAAGATTTATCTATACCAAGTTTATGAGTAATTATAGATTTAGAGATACCTATTATATCTTCATGTTTCCAGGCGAAGGTAGAAGCTCTTTTCATTAGGAAGGATATCAACTCCATCTCAATATCCTCAGGAATACTTGATCCAAATAATACTTTGATCTCAGTATCCTGAGGGTCCTAAGATACTTCCTTTGCATCCTGCTCTCTAGCTTGCAGGACCTTCCCCGGCTGTTTCTGTAATTGCTATGCTTGAGTAGGGCGTTGTAGTCCACTTCATTTATGAAGCATAACATTCCTTGGCATCTTGCTGATCACTATCAATTTTGATGACTCCCCAAAGACTTGGGAGTTATACACATTGGTGATAAGTTGAGGGTACAACCTTCATGTTGTGGGTCCAGGGCCTGCCTAATATCACATTACAACAAGATAATGAATCAATAGCACAAAATTTCTATAGAGAGTTAGTTCCCTCAATATATATTGGAAGTTTGATTTCTCCCAAAGTGTTCTTAGTCTTGCCACTGAATCCTACGAGAACTGAGGATTTTGGGATAATCTCCATTTCAGGGATTGATGTGCATCGGATAACCCTATAACAATGACCATCACAACTAAGCTTTAAATATAAAACGAAAATCCTAAACCACACACAACCGGCAAGTATACCGATCGCAAGTAGTATAGAGCTAGGAAGTCCAAGTATCGAACACGTGGACACGTAAGGACGCTAACGATCACTAACCCTAGACAAGACCTACCTAAGAATAATATTTAATTGATTTTGATTTTTAATGACTTAACTGGACTAACTATACTGACTGACAAAAGTTACCTAAAATAGAAAACTTAACGACAAACTAACTGTGTTAACTTCGGATGGAGAAAAACGTCTACCTAGATCTGAATCAAACTGTAGGCCTAACAAGCTAATGTATTGAATGATATCTAGACACCGGTCCCTAAAGATGACACGACTAAGGATTGCTCGGGCTCACTGGATTACCTCTCGGTCTCACTCAACAAGCCTTAACTACTCAAAATCGGTTAAAACGACCAAACCCGGAAACAATTGTTAACGTGTTCTAATGTTGACTCACCTCTCGGTCTCACCAACACTTGACCCTAATGGCAATGAATACTACACAACCAAGGATAGATGAACAATTCAACTTAAACCAAAATAGATCAACTAGTCGCTCAAAACACCTAAACCTGACAAGAAACGAACTCGCTCTCGCGCAATTCTTATTCTAGCATGCAAAGGCAATGAGACAACCCTAACTTCTTCTCACCTCTCGGTCTCTAAGAAGGTGTCTAACCACTGTACTTTAACCTCAAATTCATGCAACAAAACCCTACGGTTGTTCCTACCGCAAACAAACCCTAAACACAAAGTCTAGAATCAAACAAGCACCGATCAATCAATACAAAACTAATCAACCAACGCAAGGAGTTTATGCAATGAATCACCAAAATTTCCAGCCCTTAAACACAACCTATTTCATGTCTAAATCAAACTTTACAATAACAATTAACGTCTATCAATCAAACAATCCAACAAACTCATCAAAACCTAACAATAGTCATCATTCCTAGGTAGAACTAACAAGTTTAGCCTTTAATCATATTTGGACAGCCATGAATAATCATTAAAAGCATCATAAAACTCATACCAATCATCTTAAAAATTGTCCAATAATCAATTCTAATAATAAACAATTCAGTATCTCAAGTAATTGCAAAACAATTCAACAATTAAGCAAGAAAGTCAAAGTGTATGAACAATGAAAAAGATGGAAGGATATGAGATGTTCCGGGCTGCTCCTTGGCTGTAAAAAATGATGGTGAATGATCCCGAGGCTTGGTTCTTGTCTCTTCTTCCTTCCCTAGCTGCCACAACCTTCAAACCCTAAGCCGAAAAAAGTTTTTCCCTTTCTTCCTTTCTGCCCCTGTTTCGATCGGCCTAGCTGCCCAGGCTAGGGTTTTTTTATATTATAATATAATAGTAGGCTTGGGCTTTTCCATGATTTAACGGGCCAGGCTTTGAACTTTGTCTTGAAATTGTATGCGTAAAAGACCCATAAGCTCCTCAAAAAGTCCGGTTTCTTTCTTTCTTTCACCCAAAACCTACAAGATTATTAAAACTATGTAAAACCTATATAAAACAAGCTAAAATACATAAAATATAATATAATACGTAGATAAAACGTGCGAAAAATACGTATGTTTTACAACACATCAGGGATATCCATCTTCTTCAAGGCATCCATCTGGATAATGTTCACAGAGCTTCCCCCATCAACGAGTATCCTACGCACAAAACAGTTAGCTATACATAAAGTGATGACCAAACCATAATGGTTGGGATCCACAAGATCACACCGATCCTCCTCGTCGAAGGATATGATCTTTTGAGTTGTCAGAGTGGATGTGCGAAGAGGTCTTTCTCCATTGTCCATTTTTGTTTCTCTGGAACGCTTCTTAGCTGCTGAATATGAGGTTCCACAAATGTCAGATCCTCCCGAGATAAAGGATACAACCTTAGCTCCGGGTGGAGGAGAAGGTTCCCTTTCAGGTATCTTGACAGGATCCTGACTCTTGTTCTTGTTTTTTTCCAAACAGTTCCTTCAGGTATCCTTTGCTGATAAGATATCCTATTTCTTTCCGAAGTGCTATGCAATCTTCAGTGCGATGGCCAAAGTCTTCATGGAATGCACACCATTTGGACTTGTCTTTGATGGATCCGGGCTTTTCATTTTTCTTAGGCCATCTGGCCTTGTCACCTTGATCCTGCATGGCACAAATCACACCACTAATATGAATATTAAAACAATATTCAGAGATTTTAGGATACTCTTCATCGACTTCGTCTTCTTCCACAGCATTTATCCTGGGATTATCCTGCTTGGAATAAGGCATGGGCCTATAGAACTTCTGTGGAGTGTTTGACTTTCCGTTGGTGGATTCATAGTTCGGGATAACCAAGCTTCCATGACCTTTCTTGTCATCCTCCAGCCGAATGTATCTTAATGCCCTGTTTCTGACTTCATCAAGATTCCTGCATGGAGTCATGAAAAGGTCGTCATAGAAAGGAGAATCCTTCCTTAGTCCCATCTTGAATGCTTCGACAGCAGCTGCCATGTCAAGGTTGGGGATCTCCAAAGCTTCCCTGCTAAATCTGTTTATCTAATCCCTTAAGGATTCATGGTTATGCTGAACAATTCTATATAAATCACCTATCATTTTCTCAAAAGATCTACTATAAGAAAATTGATTATTGAACAAGTTAATCAAATGGGAAAATGAGGTAATAGTGTTGGAAGGAATACTAATAACCATTTGTGGGCTGGCCTCGTCAAGGTTGAACCGAATCCCTTGCATAGGCAAGTTTCTTTGATGTCAATGGGGATGGGGTTGATCTCCATCCTTTCTCTATACTGAGGTACGTGTTCCTCAGGATCCATAGTGCCATCGTATAGCTTCATGTTGGGCGTCTGTAATTTCTTGGGGATCTCCACGTCACATATAGGCCAAGTGAACCTAGATATCCTGTGGCTACCTGCGGGAACTTCAGCTATGGGACGTATTATCCCCGGGATATTGGAAATGATATCCTTCATTTTCTGCAATTCCCTGGCTATCTCAGGGGATATCCCTTTATCCTGCACATGTCCACATTTAGTGTATAAATTAGCATTAAGTAAACTGTTACCGAGGTCGCGATTAGGTCTCTGGTATCCTGAGCCTTGACAGCTAGTTCCTCCATTGAGAGTATCCTCAGAATAAGGTGACGTCTGCATTGGGATGTCATCTCCAATATGACACCATGGGAGATCCTGATGAGAATATGCCGGCTGGCATGGTTGAACGAGGCTGCATGTTCATGGAGTCTGGCCTCGTAGGTCTGGATAATTCTGAGGATACTGAAGGGTAGGTTCCCAAGTATCCTGACTGCTGCTGGGGCGGCATCCTTGCTGATTATGTCCCCAAGGATCCGGGATTCTGAAGGATAGATGATCCCGGAGAATCAAAATCAAAGACCCTGGGCATGATTGGAGTGGCCTCCTGCCTTGGTTTCTTTTTGATCCCTTCAATCTCCTTGAATAGCCTTGAGTTGGTCTTCTTTTGCTGCTCCATGTGACTTTTGACCTGTTTCATCAAAGCAAAAATATCATTGTTAGAAATAACGGGGTCTACCCGTGTAGAGGATCCCGTGAATGGTGGAAGTTCTCCTATGGGCTGAGTATTCTTCTTCGGCGGTGGTAGAGGTCCTGGGTTGAGATTTGAAGCAGCAGTGACCACCGGAGCAAAGACTGAACTGGTTTTTGTTTGTGAGGCCATTGTCAAGAGAATGAAAGTAATTGAAAATGAAATAAACGGATTTAATGGATTAAAGCACCGAGAGCCCCACGGTGGGCGCCAAATTATTTTGGTCAAAAATTGACAATAGTGATTTTACAACCAAATTAGTAAAATGAGACTAGGTGCTTGTAAAAATAACTTGAACACAGAGATTTGTTGCAAGGAAAAAACTCGTTATCCTGAGGATAACAAGAAAAAAACCCCTGGCGGTGAAAGCTATCACCACCGGTTTATTAATAATAAAGTGTGGTTACAAGTGTGGAGCTAAAACTCGATCGTGATTACAGAGAATGCGAGTACTAGTAAGTCTCGAGTGTCTAGTGTGTGTTTTTGATCGAAGCTTATTGCTCTATTTATACAAAAGAAAATCTCACATTATGGCCTATAATTTAGGAAACTTTGGAATTAATCCAATTAGCCGTTAATCCTTTTAATCAGCACGTTTCCTTTCCTGCCACACTCTAATAACAGCAAGTGCGAGTCTTTGGGAGGTCATAGCAATGGTCTTTGACCTGGTAAACAAGGAAAGTAGCAGACAACGTGTTAGTTATATAACATAATTAGGATACCTATTATCTTGGAGAATACCGCATCCTAGAGTTGTTCTGAATATAATGTTTGCTGAGGATGCTGAAAATCCGAGCCCTAACACTGATCATGTTGATGAGAGAAAGTATATGGTAATGAATGAAAGGGAGGATGCAGTTAAGAAATCTGCAGATTTAGAATCATTTGTGAAAGTTAACAATCGAGCATTTGTTGATAAAAAGTTAGAATGGAATGAAAGGTTTAGAAGTATTATTAGAATGAAAGGCCCTAGAGGGTTTGATAAAGAAAGAGAAAATAAACCATCTGCAAGTTTTGATAAGCAAAGAAAGAAAATAAAAGTGAGAAAGAAGAATGTGGAGAGTGAAGCTATATATGAGATCAATGTGGATGGATTGAACGATGAGTGTGAAGAACTTGTTAAATAGGTTTGTTACAAGCAACTGAAAAAGAAAGGGTAAAGACGAACCAATGATTAAAATTGAAGAGTTGAGAGTGTTGTGGGGAATTCAAGACCTTGGTGGTACAAAACCAAGAAGATGATCAATTCAAGATTAAGGGGGTGAATGAAGAATAATCTTGAATTATTAATAAAGTTGAGGGTTTATTTTGTAAGTTTATTTTAATATGGATTATTCTAGAATAAGTTTGCCTTGTTTCCCAAGTTAGGTTTGGCTTGGAAAGCAAGTTTAGTAGGTCTATAAATAGGGTCTAGATTATTAGTTTTATGTGAGAGAGTCAAGAGAAGTCTCTTTTCCTTGTAAGTTCGTGAAGTTATGTTCGTTTGTTAAGTTCGTTTGATTATATGAAAAGAGTCGAGGGTTGTCACCCTAATATCTCGTGTTCGTTTGTTTGATAAGTTCGTTTGATATGATTGTTTGATCCGTCTGGGCCAACATTAACTAATTTATTTATTTATTTTTTTGAGAATCCAAATAATTAAGTTATCTTCCTGTTTATGCTCTTATATTTCGTCACATAAAAAATCAGTTACCAATTATATGTGAGTAATTTTTGAGCTAACGGTAGTATACTTGACTAGATAATTGAATCGAAAATGGATCACAAATGCCTTATGTCGTTCACGTATGGTTTTTACCTGATAGTTCAAGGGCCGCTTGTCTAACGTAAATATCTTGTCCTGTAGGTCCTTATAATGGATCACACAACTTGTTCTAGGATCAATCCTTGTTATCGGCTAGCGGAAAGCACCTACAACAAGGATCTCGGATCTTGAGTGTTTTGTTATTTGCTATTTTAGGTAAGAAAGGAAGATAAGGTAGCGATAGAAAGTAGAGTTGGTGAGATTTGTTTTTCAAAAGATTAGTGCTTGAACGAGAAACTTGAACTATTTATAGTGCAAGTCTCATGCATTCCTCTTTATTTCCATAGGCCCAATGGGCTTGTTTACAAGAGACCTCGGCCCAAATATACATAGGCTAAGTGAAAGCTTATAAAATACAAACGATAATTAAGCTAACAAATACAAAGACTTATACATATAAAATAGCCTCTATAACCTCCCTCTAGTCTTTTGTATTTGTCGTAGCTTCCTTCTTTAGTCCGTCTCTTACTCGAAAGTGTCGGGGTTATCAATTAGTTGATTTAATTCAACAAGATATGGAATAAACTTTTTAACTTCTCAACTATTTGATCAGTGTTTCCCCGAGCTGGGTCTTCAAGTGTAAGCAGAGGAGACTTGCACAGCTTCATGATGTATGCTTCGCTAAATCGTATCAATTCGTGTGCGTCAAAATCTGAAGAATCTCATCTATTTGCGGTAGATGTTTCCCGTCAAAGTGCCACGACACAAATCCGAAAGAGTGTCGGGCTCAAAGGGTTCTCTAATATAGAGAGCGGGCCCGTCTCCTGGCATCTTGTATTTCCAAATCTTCCGTTTCTTGCGTGTTATTGCGTCACATTCAGTCGGATGCATGTATGTCTTCCCCATGTTTAGCTTGAAGTCGGGGAATTCATTCTTTGCTTGTCACTGGATATGTCTCTTAAACCAACCTGAAGGCCTTTCTCACCAACACCATCACCTGTTGCTTGTATGAAGAAGTTCATGTTAAAATGAAGCAGCATATGCATTTTAGTGTAGTGCATATTGGTGAGATCTCCATTCTAGCGTCGAATAGCCCAAGTCTCGCTGTCGGCGTGCCACTTGCAGTACATGATGAGAGAATCATCGTGGAAAGCATCATTTCTACATCTTATGGTGTACTACTTTTTGACGCAGTTCCACTTCCGTTTCATAGGTTTCTTGCTTGAGGCAGCTTTAGCAGCAATGGTAGCAGCAGCATTAGTAGCAGCGACAATTGTGGGAATGGATAAGCTTGCATCATCAGTTTGTTTAGCTTCAGCTTCTGCGTCTAGCACGGGATCTTGAGGAGCAAACAGGTAGCCAACACTGTAATGTAGTCCAAGCTTCTTTTCAAGCGATGTTGTACCTATAGTAACACTAGGGCAAAAAACAACATTAAAGTCACTCTCGAGCTTAGCATCCAAGTTCTAGATGTCCTTGACTGCATCCTCAGTATGCGGATCATCGTGAGCATCTGTATCATCACCTTCTAGAGCATATTGGTTACCTGCTCCACTACCACCACCGACACCATCACTTCCATTACCACCATCATTAGAGTCATCATTATCTGACTCCTCATCATCATTAGAATCTTCATCGTCATCTTTCATTTCTCCTTCCTCCCCCCCCCCCCTCTTCATCGCTATCACATCTGTCATCATCTTCACCATCTTTATTTCAACCAACACCAGCACCAGTTGTATCACTACCAACAATACCAGCACCACTACCACCAATACCACTAGGACCAGCCATATTAGACTATCCTTTCTTCTTCTTTTCACCTTCTTCATCATCAAAGTCTTCCCAGCTCTTGAATATCTTCTTTACTTGCCTTTTCAGATCAGTGGTGTCGTGATCTGATAAGGTAATGAGCTCAGAAGCAGCTTTGTACTTGGCCACTAGGTCTTCATTGATCTTGATCTGAGCTTCATTCAATATGCTTTGTTCCTTGTTCTCGGCTTTCAACCTCTTGATCTCATACATAAGTTACGCGATCTCTGTCCTTAATTTGTATTAAACGTTGTTTGAGGATACGAGATCATTTTCCAATGTAGCAACCCTGAACTCGAGTCTTTCAACCTCGGCAGTTCGTTCAGCAAATGATATGGATTGATCTTTCATCAAGACTTGATGAATTGACAACTTCTGTTGAATGGTTTCGTTCAAGACCGTGTGTCTTGTAATCCTTTCCTTATATTCTGCCCTTTCTTTAGCAAATATCACCATCTGTATCTTGTTCTATGCCATCTCCTTCTCAAACAACTCCATATGCTCCTTCTTCTTTTTCCCAACCGCAATAATAACCTTTTCTTTTTTTACCCTCTTCTTGTTTGACTCCACCAATGTCACGATCCTTTGCAGAATTGGATCCATGGAAAATATAGAATTAGGAGATGGGCTCATAAACAGAGGGGTTGGGATAGGATTTCAAGGCGAGTGGTTGCGGGCGGAGTGTCAGATTGGGTAGGTTTAGTGATGGATTGAATGGGCATGGTTAAGGCTTGGGTTTGGTAGGAAGTGGTTCGGGCAACAAGCAAGGTTAGGGTTTGAGGTTCGGATGATGTTGGAAGGAAAATGGTTAGGGGTAGGGAAATAGATGAGGATGTAAAGGTAAATGTCTAAATTATAGTGGTAAATGGTGAGGTTAAAAGGGAAGGGAACCTAAGGGGTGAGGATCTAGGCGGTGTATTTTGTGGTGAATTCATGGTTTGGTCAGGTGAGAAGAAAGTGTGGAAAGTTGAGGTTTGTTGTTTAGGGAAGGTTTCGGGGCTAGGAGTGGGAAAGCCATGAAGGTTAGCTTGGAGGTTTTAGGTTGGGGCTTAAGTCTAGGTACCTTGACTTATTTACCCTTCATCTTTTCTATTTCGCGTTTCATAGTGGTGAGTGAGGTAGCGTGTGGGTCTTTGTGGGATGGTTTAAGCTTAGGTGTGGATGCCTTTGTGATGTGTGTCTAATAACCCTATAATAATGACCCTCACAACTAAGCTTTAATATTAAAATGAAAATCCTAAAACCACACACAACCGGCAAGTGTACCGATCGCAAGTAGTATAGACTTAGGAAGTCCGAGTTTCGAACACGTGGACACGTTAGAACGCTAAAGATCACTAACCCTAGACAAGACCTACCTTAAAATAATATTATATTGATTTTTGATTTCTTTTAACTTAACTGAACTAACTGGATTAACTAACAAAACTTACCAAAAATAGAAAACTTAACGGAAAACTAACTGTGTTGACTTAAGATGGAGAAAAACGTCTACCTAGGTCTGAATCAAATTGTAGGCCTAATAAGCTAATGGATTGGATGATATATAGACACCGGTTCCTAAAGATGACACGACTAAGGATCGCTCGGGCTCACTGGATTACCTCTCGGTCTCACACAACAAACCCTAACTACTCAAAATCGGCTAAAACGGCCAAACCGGGAAACAATTGCTAACGTGTTCTAATGCTAGATCACCTCTCGGTCTCACCAACACTCTACCCTAATGGTAATGAATACTACACAACCAAGGATAGAGGAACAATTCAACTTATAATAGATCAACTAGTCGCTCAAACACCTAAACCTGACAAGAAACGAACTCGCTCTCGCGCAATCCTTATTCTAGCATGCAAAGGCAATGAGACAACCCTAACTTCTTATCACCTCTCGGTCTCAAAGAAGGTGTTTAACCGCTGTACTTAATCCAAATAATCACGCAACAAAACCCTACGGTGGTACCTACCGCAAACAAACCCTAAACACAAAGTCTAGAATCAAACAATGCACCGATCAATCAATACAAAACTAATCAATCAACACACGGGGTTTATGCAACGAATCACCAAAATTTCCAGCCCTTAAACACAACCTATTTCATGTCTAAATCAAACTTTACAATAGCAATTCAAGTCCATTAATCAAACAATCCATAAAACCTATCAAACACTAACAATAATCATCATTCCTAGGTAGAACTAACAACTTTAGCCGAGCATAATTTTTGGACAGCAGCAAACACTCAATAAAAACATCATAAAACTCATACCAACCATCTTAACAATCGTCCAACAATCAATCCTAATCATAAACAATTCAATCTCTCAAGTAATTGCAAAACAATTCAACAATTAAGCAAGAAACTAAAAGTGTATGAACAATGAAAAAGAGGTAAGGATATGAGGTGTTCCGGGGCTGCTCTCGGCTGTAAAAAACAGTGGTGAATGATCCCGAGGCTTTATTCCTGCTTGTTCTTCCTTCCCTAGCCGTCACACGATCAAAACCCTAGCACACAAAAGCTTTTTCTTTCTTTTTTTCTTGCTGGAAATTCTGATCAGCAGCTATTTTGCTGCTGTTGGCTGCTGTCGTGCTGCTGTTGGCTGTTGTTGTGCTGCTGTTGATGCTGTTGTGCTGCTATTGCTTGCTGTTGATTGCTGCTAAATCCGACCAGCAGCCATATATGCTGATTAGGGTTTTAAATTTTTTTATATAATATAATATAATATGGTCTTGGGCCTCCATGATGCATACGGGTCGGGCCTTGAGCTTTGTCTTGAACTTGTATGCGTAAAAGGCTCGTAGAATGCTCGAAAAGTCCCGGTTTTCTTCTTTCTTTCACCCAAAACCTACAAGATTAATAAATGTATGTAAAACCTATCTAAAACGAGTTAAAACATATAAAATATAATATAATACGTAGATAAAACGTGCGGAAAATACGAGTGTTTTACAACACATCACTTCTGCCTTTTGGCTTTTTGCATTTTTTTTTATTATACCATGTTGGACGAAACTACAGAAATGCATCAAGGCTAAGATCTGCGCCACCGCGCAACAGAGGGCCGAGCAAAACTGTCTTCTGCTAGCATCAACGTTCAGGTCTGCGCCACCGCGCAACAGTGTACGGAGCTTCATAGGAATAGACACATATACAAAAGATTATACACATAATATACAGACGATCATGTGACTCGAGGCTTGAGTATGACCCGGCTTTTCATTCCAGTCATGTCACGAGCTTAGTTAAACAAACAAAACCCCTAAGATGTTTCCCACTATAGTCAGGCCATTTAAAAGGTTCAATTAGGTCAACAACCAAACCGCCCTTTCATTCTCAAAGGCTGAGCCTACCGACACACGATTACTGAGTCTAAACCGTTCGGTTACCATATATTACGTGCGGGTTTAATGGGCGCTATTCTTATTTATTATATATATATATATTAAAAGACACCAAGAGATTATGAAACAAACACTACTCGGTAATAATATCATTTCCTGTTTAACGTAGAGAAAACATATTTCAAAGGACAATTTTTTTAAAAAAAATTTATTTTTTTTATTTTTTTTTATTTTTTTTTTTGTCAAAAATTTTTCTACAACTAAGTAAAATAAACCTCATCCCCACACTTAGAACGAAATCGTCCTCGATGAGTACAAGGAAAAGAAATAAAATAAAACAGAAAATAAAAATAAAGTATACAAGAGTAAAAACAAAAAACGGGTTACTCCCCTGGTTTGTGTGCAGAATCTTCAACAGATGAGTAGTATCCAAACGACCGTATAACATTTCCTTCTCGGCCGCAACCTCGGGAGAACCTGTTCCACAACGCCATCATAGCTACCATGAGCATAATATAACCTGCAAAACTCAAACTCGCTCGCATATAGCGGCGTACAACACGGAAAACAAAAACATAAACAAATAAACATATTTTTGTGTTTTTGGTTTTTATAATTTTTAATTTTTTTTTTATTTAATTTTTTTTTTATTTAATTTTTTTTTTTCAATGAAACACCCCTTAAATCGACCGACTCGAATGGAGATTGAGTATAAGCGGTTTCATCTTGGAACATCCTGAAATTGACAAAACAAATAAAACAGATAGCACAAACATATAACAAAAATACAAACTCTACAACTCGGGTAGTCTCCCGAGTGATGCATCCACATGTCTACGTCTCGGATAGTGGGTCAAGGTAGAATACCTTGACCGTCTGATCAGTCATCGGCTCGCCAATGTAGTGCATCAGTCCATCGTCGTTCACCATAAACATCCCGCCTTTATCCTTTATCCCAACAGTGCCATCTGGGAAAACCTCAGTAATCATAAACGGACCTGACCAACGGGATCTCAACTTTCCCGGGTAAAACCTCAACCGGGAATTATACCATAAGACCATATCCCCACACTTAAACTGCTCAACACCCTCTAACTTACGATCCTGCAGTTCCTTCACCTGCTGCTTATAAAAATCTGACTGCGCGTAAGTACGGTCCTGTAACTTCTCCAACTTAAGAAACTGATGAACACGATGAACTCCGGTAGATAACTCAGAATCGAAGGAAGACGACTCAATGTCAACATCAGGGGGTGTTCAGTCAAGGCGAGCATCTCAACCCCCAGGGTCTCCCTATCTAGGATATGTGTGTCTAAGGTGGGGCCTCCACCGGGGTCACTGGAAAACTCCCCCACGTGAGTCATGATCGTATCAATGAAGCATACGGAGTCATCAGTCGATTTGGGATGCTTAGGTGACTGTCGAACGTCAAATGTGACGTTCTCATCCCCGACTCGAAGGATCAATTTTCCATCGCGAACGTCGATCAACGCATGTGCGGTGGCAAGAAAAGGTCTGCCCAAAATGAGTGGAACATTATCATCCTCATTCATGTCAAGAATAACGAAGTCAACCGGGAAAATGAACTTACCAATGCGAATGAGCATGTTCTCAACAATCCCACGCGGATACTTCACAGAACGATCAGCAAGCTGGATACTCATCCTGGTAGGCCTCGGTTCGCCTAAACCCAGCTTGCGATACACAGAATACGGCATGAGATTAATACTTGTCACCAAGATCAGCCAGCGCATGAACCAATGTATTATCACTCAAGGTGCAGGGAATTGTGAAACTCCCTGGATCGGCTCTCTTCTCTGGTAGCTTCCTCTGTAAGATAGCAGAACAACTAGCACTCAGAGGGAGGGAAGCTACCTCAGCTAACTTCTCCTTATTTGAAAGAATATCCTTAAGGAACTTCGCGTGTTTAGGCATCTGATTGAGTGCCTCAAGGAATGGGATATTAAGGTAAAGCTGCTTCAGAAGATCAAAGAATTTGGAGTTCTGCTCCTCATCTCTATCTCTACGGACTCTCCCGGGGTATGGCAGTCGGGGTTTGTAAACTCTCGGTGGCTCGCTCGGTGACTGCTGTTTCTCGGCCTGTGCTGAACTCCCTGGGATGCTCCTCTGATGTACCTGGGCCGGCGGAGACTCCATCTGAATCTCCTCATCCACCTGCTCCTCTCCATCGACTGCAGGCTCCTCGATGACTTCTCCTCTAGATCTCTGCTAAATCACGGGCTCATCTCGTGCCCCTGTACCACTCCTCGTCGTCACAGCCTTCACAAATCCTCTCGGGTTTTGCTCGGTATTACTCGGTAGCGTACCCTGCGGCCTCTCATTTAACTGACTGGCTATCTCTCCCATTTGCCGCTCGAGATCCTGAATCGACGCTGCCTGATTCCTCATGAATTGCTCGTGCTCGCGGAACTTCTCCTGCGTCTCTTTGTGTCGGGAATCCCCTCGTGCCATGAGCTGTGACAACATCTGTGTCTGTTGTGCCATCATCTCTTCCAAAGTGGGCTTCCTCTCCCCACTGCTCGTTCCCTCACCGGCATCCTGAAATAAACTCTGGCGTTGCTGAAAACCGGGTTGGTTGCCGCTCCTCCAGTTAGAGTTCTGATTTCCCCTCCATCCTGAATTATAAGAATTGAAAGAATTTGGATTTCGGTTTGGATTTCCTGTGAAGTCTACGGCCTCCTCTTGAGAACTGACTGGGCACTGAATGGTATCATGCCCACCACTGCAGATTTCACACAACTTGCTCTTCGTCTGCATATCCTTTACCATCTTCGCCAACGCCTCGACCTGTGCCGTCAGTGCGGTGGTGGTGTCCACCGAATGCATGCCTCGTGAGATGGAATCGACGGTCTTGCCTCCTCTGGCGGGTGGTCTCTGGTACCCACTCATAGCTAGCCCATTGAATAAAGCGATACACTCATCGGGGTCCTTGGTTGTCAATAGATTTCCTCCCGCCGCCGTGTCGAGCATACTCTGTGTCGCGTACGTCACTCCATTATAAAACTTTTCGACGACCGCCCAATCTTGCAAGCCGTGGTTCGGGCACAACGCTAATAAATTCTTGAATCGCTCCCAGGTCTCGTAAAAACTCTCTATGTCCTCCATCTGGAAAGAATGTATCTGGTTACGCAAACGAGCGGCCTTAGCCGGAGGATCGTATTTTTCAAGAAATTGGGTTTGCATGGCAGCCCAAGTAGCTGTAGAGCCCTGTGGGAGGGACTCGAGCCACAGACTCGCTTGATCAGTGAGTGAAAACGGAAAGACGCGGAGCTTAACGGCGTCTTCGGAAACGCCCGCAAGATGGAAAGTGTCGCAAATACGCACGATGCGAGTGAGATGAGAATGCGGGTTCTCATGAAGCAACCCGTGAAACTTAGCAGAATGAGCAATGGTATTCAGAATGTTCGACGGGATCTGCCAGTTCGTCGCAACTCCAATGGCGGGTGGTGCGATGCTGGATCTCGCGCCAGCATTGGCCGGTCGGGCCCGGTCTGCAACTGTCCTCCTCGGTGTTGGAATGTCGCCCATGATCCTATCCCTATCGTCAGGGTCAACGGATGAAGAAGTGGATGAGGGTGAAACGGGACGATGTCTCTCACGAAACTCTCTCTGGCTCGGGAAATGCTTCCGTGTCGGGTGGTCCACGAGATCGAGTCTGTCGCATAAAAACTATAATAAGAAATAATATTATCTAAACTATTCTAACAAATAAGCAAAATAAAACAAAAATAATTACAAGTAGCACAAAAGATAAGTCCTAACTCGGATTGCTCTCAAAACGCCTAAAACCGTGTCCCCGGCAACGGCGCCAAGAACTTGATGTGTGTCTAATAACCCTATAATAATGACCCTCACAACTAAGCTTTAATATTAAAACGAAAATCCTAAAACCAATCACAACCGGCAAGTGTACCGATCGCAAGTAGTATAGACTTAGGAAGTCCGAGTATCGAACACGTGGACACGTTAGAACGCTAAAGATCACTAACCCTAGACAAGACCTACCTTAAAATAATATTATATTGATTTTTGATTTCTTTTAACTTAACTGAACTAACTGGATTAACTAACAAAACTTACCAAAAATAGAAAACTTAATGGAAAACTAACTGTGTTGACTTAAGATGGAGAAAAAAGTCTACCTAGGTCTGAATCAAATTGTAGGCCTAACAAGCTAATGGATTGGATGATATATAGACACCGGTTCCTAAAGATGACACGACTAAGGATCGCTCGGGCTCACTGGATTACCTCTCGGTCTCACACAACAAACCCTAACTACTCAAAATCGGCTAAAACGACCAAACCGGTAAACAATTGCTAACGTGTTCTAATGCTAGATCACCTCTCGGTCTCACCAACACTCGACCCTAATGGTAATGAATACTACACAACCAAGGATAGAGGAACAATTCAACTTATAATAGATCAACTAGTCGCTCAAACACCTAAACCTGACAAGAAACGAACTCGCTCTCGCGTAATCCTTATTCTAGCATGCAAAGGCAATGAGACAACCCTAACTTCTTATCACCTCTCGGTCTCAAAGAAGGTGTTTAACCGCTGTATTTAATCCAAATAATCACGCAACAAAACCCTACGGTGGTACCTACCGCAAACAAACCCTAAACACAAAGTCTAGAATCAAACAATGCACCGATCAATCAATACAAAACTAATCAATCAACACACGGGGTTTATGCAACGAATCACCAAAATTTCCAGCCCTTAAACACAACCTATTTCATGTCTAAATCAAACTTTACAATAGCAATTCAAGTCCATTAATCAAACAATCCATAAAACCTATCAAACACTAACAATAATCATCATTCCTAGGTAGAACTAACAACTTTAGCCGAGCATAATTTTTGGACAGCAGCAAACACTCAATAAAAACATCATAAAACTCATACCAACCATCTTAACAATCGTCCAACAATCAATCCTAATCATAAACAATTCAATCTCTCAAGTAATTGCAAAACAATTCAACAATTAAGCAAGAAACTAAAAGTGTATGAACAATGAAAAAGAGGTAAGGATATGAGGTGTTCCGGGGCTGCTCTCGGCTGTAAAAAACAGTGGTGAATGATCCTGAGGCTTTATTCCTGCTTGTTCTTCCTTCCCTAGCCGTCACACGATCAAAACCCTAGCACACAAAAGCTTTTTCTTTCTTTTTTTCTTGCTGGAAATTCTGATCAGCAGCTATTTTGCTGCTGTTGGCTGCTGTCGTGCTGCTGTTGGCTGTTGTTGTGCTGCTGTTGCTTGCTGTTGATTGCTGCTAAATCCGACCAGCAGCCATATATGCTGATTAGGGTTTTAATTTTTTTTATATAATATAATATAATATGGTCTTGGGCCTCCATGATGCATACGGGTCGGGCCTTGTGCTTTGTCTTGAACTTGTATGCGTAAAAGGCTCGTAGAATGCTCGAAAAGTCCCGGTTTTCTTCTTTCTTTCACCCAAAACCTACAAGATTAATAAATGTATGTAAAACCTATCTAAAACGAGTTAAAACATATAAAATATAATATAATACGTAGATAAAACGTGCGGAAAATACGAGTGTTTTACAACACATCACTTTGTCTTGGGCATTTTTTCTTATGATTGGGGACTTCTAGGAGTCCCCAACCTTCTTTATTCGCTTAAGGGGACGTTCTGGCGACTCCTTTTCGTCTTCTTGTTGGGAAGAGCCACCAGCAAGAGGTTTGCTTGTAGCCTTCCTCTTCCTCTTTTCTTGCTTCACAATTTTCTTCTTTACAACTTTCAACACCTCAACACGGATTCAATATCATCAACCTCTGACTCATCCTCAACAACCTGCTTACCACCGTCTCCTTCCTCATCATCAGGCTCAGTCTCAACAAATATACTAAACTTACTCCACGGTACTCTTCCTGAATAATAATACTGATAGCCCCCTTTTGAGGCCTTTTTCAACATAGAGTCAAAAATTGACTCTTTAACCATATCAGAATGATGAGGCTCGGTAGGTTGTTCGGGTTCCTCATCATCTGAATCATATATCGCCTTTTTTTGGTACCGTGTAGACTGGCCTTAGCACCTCAGGCATCATATCATCGAGAATTAACTGTATGAATCTTGGGTAAAGCAACCATTTACTCTTCAAACCCGCATGTTTATGCATGCATAAGAAACAGAGATTGGAGTAATTGTACTCTAGCTCATCAATCCTAGCCAGTCAATCCTTAGTCTTTCAAAACCTCCCTTTAGATCAGATAAGCAATGAGAAACAACATGAAACAAGTACTTCCGAAAAGGTGGAAGGTACTTTTTCTCAAATGTGCCCAACTCAGTATCATAGCCCATCTGTGTCATAGTCTCGGTTACATTCTCCTTCTTGATCTTTTCAGAGTAATCAGTCGGCTTATCTTTTATCTTCCAATGCCCTTCTGATATCACCTTCAACAATAACCAACCTTTTCTCAACTACCTTTGTTGTAATCTTTAGATTCCCGGACTTGACCTTGACTTGCTTTGCATTATCACAAAATTCTTGTACCCAACATTTGTGAATCTATGGGTTAGTAGATATAGCATAAGCTAGTGGGCATTTCTATAAAGCCTTTATCATTCAAATGAAGATCTTGTGCTTGATAATCGTTGGGGATCTCTAAAGGTGCAAACATGTTGTGTTGCTACGGGTTAAAATCAAAGGAACACATTAGTACTAATATAATTGAGAACATAAATAAAATTATTAGGAATAAAATTAAAACAAAAAAAACAAAGATTTAAAGTTTTGAAAATTTTCCTAAATGTTATGAGTCGCATTCGCATATCAATCGCAATCGCATTCGAGGATGCGATTTCGAAGTAAGATGTGATTGAAATTCATGTGCGATTGCGATTCTAATTTATAATTTGATTGTGATTTGCATCCGAATGTGATTTGCAAAGTTAAACTTGTCCAAAACTCAATTCCCTTTAGATCGTGGGTGGGAATCCCACGATTAACGCATCTGTACAATCCCTTTGTTCAACTAAAACTCAAACTATCCTAAATTTGAAGTAAAACAATCCGAAAAGCCTTAAAATCTAAAGTCCTATTAAAACTATACAATAACTCAATTAGATAAGTACACATGTCCTTCTTGATGTCGATATCAAGTTTCTAAGATCGATTTTGATAACAAACAACATATCAAAACCCTTTTTGATTCCTCAAGGGTTCGGTATAAACCGAACAATCAAGAACTAAATCGAATCAACAAGAATCGATGGTATACCTTTGATGATGATTCCATACTGATGATAATAAAGATAAATCAAGTGTGAAACAGATGAAATTGGATGTAAAGGGAGAAACGGATGAAAACCAGTTTTAGAAAGAGAGTTGAGAGTGGGACGGGGATTGTAATTATTTATACTTCTCGAGGTATAATGATAGACCGGGAGGCTAGATTCGAAGGAATCGGAGGATAAATTTTGTGTTTACACTCTCAACCCCCGAACTTTGAAAATATTTGCCCTTACCAAAAAGCATTCAGACACCAAACCCGAACACTCAAATATATACAAGATATATTTTGTTAGTCCACTCATTTGACAACGTTTGCACAATGGACCTTGTCTTAAAGCAAATAAAAGCTTAAAGAGTAAAAGATAAATAAACATAAAATTAAATAAAATAAATTTAAAAAAAATAAAATAAAAACAAAAATAAATAAAGTTTAATTAAAATTAAAAAAAAAATAAACAAACTAAAATAAAAAAGTTTAAAAACAAGTAGAAATAAGACACTTAATATATATATATATATATATATATATATATATATATATAGGGTGAGGATCCGAAGAGAAAACTTTTTAAAATTGAAAACTTTTAGAACTATTTTAGACCACAAAAAAAACCCATTAAAAATATTTAAAAAAATATAAAACGGGAAAAAAAACATAAATTTTTAAAAATAAAAAAAAACAAAAAATTTTATTTTCATCCCGATTTCATTAAAAAAACTTAATTATACACTTATGTTTATTTAATATCCATTTAGATAATGTACACATATGTACATTATAATTTATCTAATTGTACATATGTATATAAAGAATAACATATATAAAATTAAAAAAAATAAGTATTATACATATATGTATAATTTTGCTAAACAAGTATATTTTTTAATTTTTCTATATTTTTATGAAACCGGAATGAAAGATAAAAAATTTTGGTTTTTTTTAGTTTTTTTATTTTCGTGTTTTTTTTGGCAATTTTTTTATTTTCTTAAAACGAGGGTTTTTTTTTGTAATACAAAATGGTTCTCAAAATTCTCAATTTCAAAATGGTTCTCACATGATCCCAATCTTATATATATATATATATATATATATATATATATAGAGAGAGAGAGAGGATGGTTCATGCGAGAAATCAAGTTACAGTGATAAGTGCGAAAAGTCAATCTGGGTCACTCATCTAATTTTCAATCTTCCATCATTAAAAATATATGAAAAGGGTATTAAAGTAATATAAATGTATTCTCTCTCTAATTAATATATATAATTAAACCACGTGAGTTACATTTATAAATAATATATTAATATAATCACAATAACTAATAAATTTAAAAAATCAATAAATCCATAATACAATAAATTTATCTTTTTTACCCTATCTCTTGAGTTCACCATACACAGCTATAATTTTTTCCTACACCTCTTCAAAATTTGCATACATATCTTTAATTTTTCATACACGTCTTAATTTTTTTTTTTCTACACAGTTTCAATTTCTTCGTTCCTATGCTTTTTATCCTACACATCTTCAATTGTTTACTACGCATATTCAATTTCTTCCTACACATCATTAATTTTCTCATACACATCTTAATTTTTTTCCTACACATATTTTATTTTCTCATACACAACATATTTTTTACCTACACAACTACATTATCTTCAATTGTTTCCTACGCATATTCAATTTCTTCCTACACAACATTAATTTTCTCATACACGTTTTTTCCAACATATAATTAATTTTCTCATACACAACATATTTTTTTCCTACACATCTATATTCGTTGTACACTTTTTTTTCGTCCTACACATCTTCAATTTTTTCCTACGCATATTTAATTTCTTCATACACATCTTCAAATTTTTCCTACACATCTTTAATTTTCTCATGCACATCTTATTTATTATTTTTTTTTTGCCTACACACTTTCAATATCTTCGTACACATTTTTTTCCGTCTTACAAATATTCAAATTATTTTTATTTTTTTTCAAAAGAGTAATCAATAATGAAGATACTATTTTGCTTAAATCTTATAAATTAAAAGTTATTTATTGGTGAAAAAAGAACAAAATTATATCTTACACTAGCATATAATGAAATAAATAAATTATAACTTAAAAATCATAACTTTTGGATATTTATGCTTTGAGCTTTTATTTAGGGATAGATGAGGTAAATTAAATAATTAATTATTTTATTCTACCTAAACTAACCTTTTCATATTTATTTTAATGCCTATCAAATTTTATTAATTACAATGCAATAATGTTTCAACCATTGATTAATAATCTAATGGTTGAGATCACTTCTTGCACTTCTCGCTATAAGAATCACTTCTGAAATGAACCTAATCATATATATATATATATATATATATATATGTTTAAGTTCATGAGAGAAATGAAATTACTACGACAAATGAATATAAGCCACTAGTTTTATTTTAGCTTCTTAATGTTTAAAAATAAATAAAAAAAAATGTAAATACAACAATAAATGCATTCTCTCTCTCTTCAATTAATACAACTAATATAACCATAATAAACTCCTCTCTCTTTAATTAATACAACTAATATAACCATAATAAATGTCTCTCTATTTAATAAATAACAAAATATAATATTTTTTTCAATTGATATACTTAGAAAAGTTATTGTGATAAATAATAATAATAAAAAATATCCTATAATATTTTTTTCAATTGATATACTTAGAAAAGTTATTGTGATAAATAATAATAATAATAATAAAAAATATCCTACAAATGTGTCCATTAAATACAAACAATAAATATGCAACCTACACAAAATTATATAACATACACTTGTTTTGAGCAATAAAAACGTACAACATACAAAAAAGAATACAACTTACATATGTAATTCGACATCAACAAATATATAAACTAGACAATATGTTTCTTATACGTGTGTAGGTTATATGTTTTTCGTGTGTAGGTAATATGTTTTCTAATTCTTAGAACAATTGTATGTTATATGTTTTTGTGTAGGTTGTATATTTTTTATTGACATTTAATACTAACATATGTAAGATAGTTTTTTGTATTATTTAGCACAATGTACCTACGTGTTAATAGATATTGATATATTGAGTTGGAAGAAATTGGTTTTGGGTAGAAAAAAAAATTAATGTATGAATAAATTGTATTTGTGTAGGATAAAATCTTCGAGTGTAGGTTATATGTTTTTCGTGTGTACGTTTTCGTGTGCGTGTGTAGGTTATCTATGCTGAATTTTGTGTATCGGTTATATATTTTTCATGTGTAGGGTATATGTTTTTGTGTAGGTTGTGAACTTTTTTGTTGATATTTAATATAAACACGTGTAAAATAGTTTTTTATACTATTCATCACAATGTAACTATGTGTTGATCGATATTAATATATTGAGTTGGAAGAAATTGGTTTTGGATAGAAAGAAATTTTTATGTATGAATAAATTGTACTTGTGTAGGATAAAAATTCAAGAGAGAAAAAATAAGTTATAAAAATAAATGAATTCTTAATATTTTCCAATTATAATAATTTGATTAGTTATATTAATTGAATAGATAACTGTTATATTTATTAGTTATATTAATTGAGGATAGAGCATGAATTAATGATTTCCTTATTTATCTTTAAGAATTTAAAACCTAAAACAAACTAGTGACCCATATTCATTTCTAGCATTTCTCGCAATAATCTCATTTCTCTCCTAAACCATCCCATATATATATATATATATACTAGATTTTATCCCCCGTATTACGGGGGTTGTTTTACATTATTAGTTTTTAATATTTATATATATATATATATATATATATATATATGGATTTTAATTTTATTTATTGTAAGAAAGTTAATAATTAATATACTTGAGGTTTGATGATAAAATGGTTTCACAAATAAATGATATGTTATAATCCGGTTTAAAATCTATCTGGGTTTTGTGATACCCATTACCCGTTTATTTTCTTTATTATAAAATTGTTTATTAACTATAAATAATATCTTTTTTTAAATAAAGTAGGATATTAATTTTTAGTATATCCCTATTTTATAGGATCTTCATATCAAATATTTGATGAGATTAACTTTTAATATAATGAGATGTTATAACCCGTTTAAGAGCTATCTGAGTTTAGTGAGAC
This sequence comes from Bidens hawaiensis, assembly GCF_021521415.1. NCBI lineage: Eukaryota > Viridiplantae > Streptophyta > Magnoliopsida > Asterales > Asteraceae > Bidens > Bidens hawaiensis. The sequence continues at coordinate 193,087 of NW_027505355.1, forward strand.
CTTTACCCGTGAATTCAAGTCAAATGCGTGAGAAACCTTCATTGACAAATAAAGCAATCTGATGGCTTGAGAGAATGATTGTTTACATTTTTCTTTTTTTAATATTTATTTTTTGGATTTTAATTTTCTTTATTGTAAGAAGGTTAATAATATACTTAGAGTTTGATGATGAAAAGGTTTCATAAATAAATGATATGTTATAACCCGTTTAAAAGCTATCTAGATTTGGTGACCCATGACCCGCTTATGTTTTTTACTATAAAATTGTTTATTAATTATAAATAATATCTTTTTCTTTTTAAATTGGATATTAAATTTTAGTATATCCCTATTTTATAGGATTTTCATATCAAATAGTTGGTAAGATTAATTTTTAATTTAATGAGATGTTATAACCCGTTTAAGAGCCATCTGGTTTTGGTAAGACCCATACCATGAATTTGGGTTAAATCAATGAGAGGCCTCCATTTAAAAATCAAGCAATCTGGTGGCTTCCATAAAAGGGGGGAGTGACCACATCATGACACATAGGATTTTAGGGGTTTCGTTTATATATGTTATATATATATAATCAGGATCATGTGAAAACTTTTTGGAAATTGAGAACCATAAGAACCATTTTGGACCGTAATTAAAAATAAAAAAAACATAAAACAAAAAAAACAAAAATAAAAAAAAGTAAGAAAACCAAAATACTTATTTATCATCCCGGTTTTATAAAAAAAATATCGGTTTAGCTAAATTATACATATATGTATAATATGTACGTATATGCACACACAAGCTCTTTTTATACATGGTGTGCGTCGGATAACCCTCACAACTAAGCTTTAAATATAAAACGAAAATCCTAAAATCACACACAACCGGCAAGTATACCGATCGCAAGTAGTATAGACCTAGGAAGTTCGAGTATCGAACACTTGGACACGTAAGAACTCTAATGATCACTAACCCTAGACAAGACCTACCTAAAATAATATTTAATTGATTTTTGATTTTTAATTACTTAACTGGACTAACTAGACTGACTAACAAAAGTTACCTAAAATAGAAAACTTAACGGGTAACTAACTGTGTTAACTTCGGATGGAGAAAAACGTGTACCTAGGTTTGAATCAAATTGCATGCCTAACAAGCTAATGGATTGGATGACATCAAAACACCGGTCCCTAAAGATGACACGACTAAGGATCGCTCGGGCTCAATGGATTACCTCTCGGTCTCACTCAATAAACCCTAACTACTCAAAATCGGCTAAAACGACCAAACCGGGAAACAATTGTTAACGTGTTCTAATGTTGACTCACCTCTCGGTCTCACCAACACTCGACCCTAATGGCAGTGAATACTACACAACCAAGGATAGATGACCAATTCAACTTAAACCAAAAGAGATTAACTAGTCGCCCAAAACACCTAAACCAGACAAGAAACGAACTCGCTCTCGCGTAATTCTTATTCTAGCATGCAAAGGCAATGAGACAACCCTAACTTCTTATCACCTCTCGGTCTCTAAGAAGGTGCCTAACCGCTGTACTTTAATCAAATATATCATGCAACAAAACCCTACGGTTGTTCCTACCACAAACAAACCCTAAACACAAAGTCTAGAATCAAACAAGCACCGATCAATCAATACAAAACTAATCAACCAACGCAAGGAGTTTATGCAATGAATCACCAAAATTTCCAGCCCTTAAACACAACCTATTTCATGTCTAAATCAAACTTTACAACAACAATTAACGTCTATCAATCAAACAATCCAACAAACTCATCAAAACCTAACAATAATCATCATTCCTAGGTAGAACTAACAAGTTTTACCTCTAATCTTCTTTGGACAGCCATGAACACTTAATAAAAACATTGTGTAACCCATCTCAAACATCAATTCAAGCATTCAATTATCAACAAATATCATAAACAATTCAATCTCTCAATCAATTGCAAAACAAATCAACAATTAAGCAAGAAAATCAAAGTGTATGAACAATGAAAAAGATGAAAGGATATGAGATGTTTCGGGCTGCTCCTTGGCTGTAAAAGTGAATGGTAAATGATCCCGAGACTTTTATTTGCTTCCTTCTTCCTTCCCTAGCCGTCACAACTCCATAACCTTGCTTCCACAAAACTTTTTCTCTTTTCTTCTTTCCTGCCCAGTTGCCGATCGCAACCCTAGCTGCCAAGTTAGGGTTTTTTTTCTTTTTTATGTTATAATATAATTGTAAGACTTGGGCCTCTATGATGCATATGGACGGGGCTTTGAGTTGTTTCTTGAAATTGTATGCGTAAAAGGCTCGTAAACTCCTCGAAAAGCTCGGTTTCTTCAATCTTTCACCCATAGCCTACAAGATAAAGATTAATATGTAAAACCTATCTAAAACTAGTTAAAACACGTAAAATATAATATAATACGTAGATAAAAGGTGCGGAAAATAAGTGTGTTTTACAGCACATCAAATATCCCCACACTTAAGACTTTTTCATCCCTGAAAAAGAATACTACACAGGATCATAACCGAGTTCAACCGACAACTCTTGGTTTTATTTATTTATTATTATTATTAATATATTTTTTTTTCTTTTTAAAGTATTAGAACAAGTGACCCGTTACCCAAATATTTCTTCCAACTTTCACCTAATAAGCTAGATCAGGTCGATTGCCGGTATTGCTGTCCACTTAAACCCATGCCCCTATTACTTACCGAGGCAAATAAGGCGTGACAGTTTCATTAGTTTGTATGACTAAGCGGGACCCACACTTGAAAGCCCTGCCAACACTTCACCACGTTCCATTATGGTTTTACCGGGCCGGATTGCCCAAATTTGACTTAAACCTATTGCCACATGATCAAAACATTTTTCGACGCAAAACCTATAAACTCTAGCTTGGTCCTTGATCGACCGACAGTAGTTTCCTTCATGGTGGTTTTGATTTGAAATATTTTTTTTCTGTCTTTTGGCTTTTTACATTGCCTTTTGGCTTTTTGCTTTGCATTTTGGCTTTTTGCAATTTTTTTTTTTTTGAAAAGTCCACCATGTTGGACGATATTACAAACTGCATCAAGGCTCAGGTCTGCGCCACAGCGCAACAAAGGGCCGAGCAAAACTGTCTTCTGCTATTTGCTGGAATAGATACGTATACATAAGATTATACATATAAGTACGTAAACAAAATTTAGGTTTTTATATAAAGGTGATCATATGACTCGAGGCTTGAGTATAACCCGGCTTTTCATTCCAGTCCTATTACGGGCTTAGTTAAACAAACAAAACTCTAAGATGCTTCCCACTAAAGTCAGGCCATTTAAAATGTTCAATTAGGTCAACAACCAAATCGCCCTTTCATTCTCAAAGGCTGAGCCTACCAGCACATCGATTACTGAGTCTAAACCGTTCGGTTGCCATACATTACGTGCGGGTCTAATGGGCACTGTTCTTATTTATTATATATATATATATTTTGAAAACACCAAGAAGTTATAAAATAACTACTACTCGGTAATAATATCATTTCCTGTTTAACGTAGAGAAAACAAATTTCAAGGGACTATTTTTTTGTTCAAATTTTTCAATTTTTTTTTTTCAAAATTTTTTTTTTTCTACAACTAAGTAAAATAAACCCATCCCCACACTTAGAACGAAATCGTCCTCGATGAGTACAAGGAAAAGAAATAAAATAAAATAAAAATAAAACAGAAAGTAAAAATATAGTATACAAGACTAAAACAAAGAACGGGTTAGTCCTCTGGTTTGTGTGTAGAATCTTCACTAGCTGAGTAGTAAACAAGCGACCGTATAGCATTTCATTCGCGACCGCAAACTCGGGAGAACCTGTTCCAAAACGCCATCGTAGCTACCATGCGCGTAATATAACCTGCAAAAACTCAAAATCGCTCGCATGTAGCGGCGTACAAAACAGAAAACAAAAACATAAACAATCAAACATATTTTTGTGTTTTTGATTTTTATAATTTCTTTTTTTTTAAAAGGACACCCCTTAAATCGACCGACTCGAATGGAGATTTAGTACGAGCGGTTTCATCTTGGAACATCCTGAAATAGAAAAAACAAATAAAATAGATAGCTCACACAAATAACAGAAATACAAACTCTACAACTCGGGCAGTCTCCCGAGTGATGCATCCACACGTCTACGTCTATGAGATCGAGTCAAGGTAGAAAACCTCGACAGTCTGATCAGCTATCGGCTCGCCAATGTAGTGCTTCAGTCTATGACCGTTCACCTTAAATTTCCCGCCTTTATCCTCTATCTCAACAATGCCATACGGGAAAACCACAGTAACCGTGAAAGGTCCTGACCATCGGGATCTCAACTTTCCCGGGAATAACCTCAACCGGGAGTTATACAATAAAACCAAATCCCCACACTTGAACTGCTTGTTACCCTTCAACTTCCTATCGTGCAGTTCCGTCGTCCGCTCCTTATACCTAAACGACTGCGCGTAGGCATGATCTCGCAGCTCCTCTAGCTCGTACAACTGGTGGAAACGAGTGCTCTCTGCGGCGGACATATCAAAATTGACCCTCTATAGGGCCCAAGAAGCACGATGCTCCAACTCGACAGGCAGGTGGCAGGCCTTCCCATAAATCATCCGAAACGGTGTGGAACCGGTCGGAGGTTTGTAGGTTGTACGAAAGGCCCACAACGCATCATCCAACTTGTCGGACCAATCCCGACGATTCGAACCAACCGTTTTCTCAAGAATACATTTGATCCCCCGATTACTCACTTCTACCTGCCCACTAATCTCTGGGTGGTAGGCGGTTGCAAGCCGATGGGTGACCCCATAGCGTCGCAACGCCTTCTCCATCTGCGCATTGCAGAAGTGAGTACCTCTAGAACTGATCAATACCTTCAGGACACCAAAACGAGAAAAAAGTCTCTTGAGAAAACGGAGTACAACTCGGGCATCATTAGTGGGTAAGGCCTTGGCCTCAAGCCACTTCGAATCATAATCAACCGCCATGAGTATGTACTTGTTCCCACTCGAGGATGGAAACAGTCCCATGAAATCAATGCCCCAAACATCGAAAACCTCACAAACCTGAATAGCATTTTGGGGAATTTCATTTCATGACGAAATGTTGCCAACACGCTGGCAACGATCACAACTCCTCACAAACACGTGCGCATCCTTAAAAATCGAAGGCCAATAAAAACCACAATAAAAAACCTTCTTCGCCGTCAAACTCGCACCGTGATGACCTCCTGTCGGTCCAACATGGCAATGGCTCAGAATCTACCATCCCTCCTTAACGTCAACACACCTCCTGATCAACTGGTCAGCACCTATACGAAAGAGATACGGGTCGTCCCACAGGTAAAACTTAACATCAGCAAAGAATTTCTTCTTTTGCTGGTAAGACATATTCGGGTAGTACCCATCCGCAAGATAGTTCGCGAAGTCGGCGAACCATGGAAAACCCTCATCCTGAGCTGAAACAAACATGAGACTCTCTGTCGGAAAGTGTTCATTAATCCTGACCCTCGGTTCTCCTAACTCAGCTCCCTCAAGACGCGAAAGATGATCGGTCGCTACATTCTCGGCCCCCTTTTTATCATGGATTTTAATATCAAACTCTTGAAGAAAAAGGATCCATCGGATAATACGTGGCTTAGCATCCTGTTTGCTAAAGAGATAACGAATGGCAGAATGATCCGTGTACACAATTTTCTTGGACAGAACAAGATAGGACCTGAATTTATCGAACGCAAACACCACAGCTAAAAGCTCTTTCTCAGTAGTGGTGTAACTCTCCTGTGCACCAGTCAGGGTCTGGCAAGCATAGTAAATCGGATGGAAGTGTTTATCCTTCCGCTGTCCAAGAACCGGTCCGACTGCGAAGTCGCTCACATCACACATCAACTCAAAATGAAGCGACCAGTCGGGAGCAATCATGATCGGGGCGTTAACGAGTTTGTCTTTTAAAAGATCAAACACCTCGATACACTGCTTAGAAAACACAAATGAGGCATCCTTCTCTAGAAGTTTGGTCATGGGTCTCGCGATCTTAGAAAAATCTTTAATGAACCGGCGATAGAACCCAGCGTGACCCAAGAAACTCCGGATGGATCTCACAGAAGTTGGCGGGGGAAGATTAGAAATGGTCTCGACCTTCGCTCGGTCGACCTCTATCCCCGCACTCAAAATACGATGCCCCAAAACAATGCCCTCGCGTACCATGAAGTGACACTTCTCCCAGTTAAGGACTAGGTTGGTGTCAACGCATCGGGCCAACATCCTCTCAAGGTTGGAGAGACAATGATCAAAAGAGCTCCCAAACACAGAAAAATCATTCATGAACACCTCCATGGAGTCCTCGATCATGTCATGAAATATAGCCACCATGCACCTCTGAAATGTGGCTGGAGCGTTACACAGTCCGAACGGCATACGTCTATAGGCAAACGTACCGTATGGGCAGGTAAACGTGGTTTTCTCCTGGTCATCGGGAGCAATGGGAATCTGAATGTACCCGGAGAAACCATCCAAGAAGCAGTAGTACTGCTATCCTGCCAAACGTTCCAACATCTGTTCTATGAAAGGTAAAGGAAAGTGGTCTTTCCTCGTGGCATCAATCAGTCTGCGGTAATTAATGCAGACTCTCCAATCAGTCACAGTCCTAGTGGGTATGAGCACATTCCTCTCATTGGTGACGACTGTCATGCCACCCTTTTTAGGAACCACTTGGACTGGACTAACCCATGAACTATCAGAAATGGGGAAAATGATCCCCGCATCAAGGAGTTTGATAATATCCTTCTTCACGACCTCCTGCATCTTCGGATTAAGCCGTCGCTGCGGCTGAACGACAGTCCTAAAATTATCCTCCATGAGGATTTTATGAGTGCAGAACGAAGGGTTGATACCCTTAATGTCGATAATCTTCCATGCAATGGCCTCCTTGTGCTCTCATAGCACCCTCAACAATCTCTCTCTCTCTCGACCTCCGTCAAAGCAGATGCAATAATAACCGGCAACTTCCTCTCCTAGTCCAAAAACACGTACTCCAGATGGCAGGCAAATCCTTAAGCTCTAAGGAAGGAGGGGGCTCTCGACAGAAGGTCGGTCCATCGGATCATCTCGTACGATCCCAGCAGACACTTCAGACTCAAGGGTATGTAACTCGGTGTCATCCTCCGTTGACTGATCGGTCATGGCAACCATCTCAATCTCCGGAATGTCCCTATCGAGAATCTGTGTATCGGAAGCAGATACTCCACAGATCTCGCTGAAAAACTCCCCAACATGCTCCATGATGGTATCGATAAAGTACAAGGAGTCACCAGCAGACTTGGGGTGTTTAAGTAACTGTCGAACATCAAAGGTGACGTTCTCATCCCCAAATCTTAAGATCAACTTACCCTCGCAGACGTCGATCAACACCTGTGCAGTGGCAAGGAATGGTCGGCCAAGAATAAGCGGTACACTAACATCATTGTTCATATCCAGAATGACAAAGTCCACCGGGAAGATGAACTTGTCGACACGAACAAGCATGTTCTCGACCACCCCTCGAGGGTATTTAACAGAATGATCAGCAAGCTGGATACTCATCCTGGTAGGCCTCGGTTCGCCTAAACCCAGCTTGCGATACACGGAATACGATATGAGATTAATGCTGGCACCAAGATCAGCCAGCGCATGAATAACCGTATCATCACTCAAGATGCAGGGAATCGTGAAACTCCATGGATCGGCCATCTTCTCTGGTAACTTCCACTGTAAGACAACAGAAAAACTAGTACTCAAAGGGATGGAAGCTACCTCAGCCAACTTCTCCTTATTCGATAGAATATCCTTAAGGAACTTCGCGTGTTTAGGCATCTGAGTCAGTGCCTCAAGGAATGGAATATTAAGGTGAAGCTGCTTCAAAAGATCAAGAAATTTAGAATTCTGCTCCTCATCTCAATCTCTTTGGAGTCTCCCAGGGTATGGTACTCTAGGTTTGTAGACTCTCGATGGCTCGCTCGGTAGCTGCTGTCTCTCGGCCTATGCTAAACTCCCCGGGCTGCTCCTCTGATGCACCTGGGTCGGCGGAGACTCGATCTGAATCTCCTCATCCACCTGCTCCTCTACAACTACTACAGGCTCCTCGATGACTACTCCTATGGACCTCTGCTGAATCACGGGCTCATCTCGTGCCCCTGCACCGCTCCTCGTCGTCACAGCTTTCACGAATCCCTTCGGGTTTTGCTTGGTGTTACTCAGTAGCGTACCCTGCGGCCTCTCGTTCAACCGACTAGCTATCTCTCCCATTTGCTGCTCGAGACACTGAATCAACGCTCCCTGATTCCTCATGAACTGCTCGTGCTTACGAAACTTCTCCTGGGTCTCCTTATGTCGGGAATCCTCTCGCGTCATAAGCTGTGACAACATTTGCGTCTGCTGCGCCATCATGTCCTCCAAAGTGGGCTTCTTCTCCCCACTGCTCGCTCCCTCACCGGCATCCTTGAATAGACTCTGACGCTGCTGAAAACCGGACTGATTGCCGCTCCTCCAGTTTGAATTCTGATTGCCTCTCCATCCCAAATTATACGAATTGAAAGAATTTGGATTTCGGTTTGGATTTCCTATAAAGTCTACGGCCTCCTCCTGCGAAATGACTGGGCACTGAAAGGTATCATGCCCTACTCTGCATATCTCGCACAACTTGCTCTTCATCTACAAGTCCTTCACAATCTGCGCTAACGCCTCTACCTGTGCCATGAGTGCGGTGGTCATGTCCACCGAATGCATGCCGCGTGAAATAGAATCGACGGTCTTGCCACCCTTTGCGGGTGGTCGCTGGTATCCACTCATAGCTAACCCATTAAACAAAGCGATGCATTCATCTGTGTCCTTCGTTGTCAGCAAATTTCCTCCCGCCGCCGTGTCAAGCATGTTTTGCGCCACGTACGTCACTCCATTGTAGAACTTCTCGACAACTGCCCAATCTTGCAAGCAGTGGTTCGGGCACAACGCTAACAGATTCTTAAAACGCTCCCATGCCTCGTAGAAACTCTTGGTGTCCTCCATCTGAAATGAATGAATCTGGTTACGTAGACGAGCGGCCTTAGCCGGAGGATCGTATTTCTCAAGAAATTGGGTCTGCATGGCAGCCCAAGTAGCTATAGAGCCCGGTGGGAGGGACCCGAGCCACAGACTCGCTTTATCGATAAGCGAGAACGGAAAAATGCGGAGTTTCACGGCGTCTTCGGATACGCCGGCAAGATGGAATGTGTCGCAGATACGCGCGATGCGAGTGAGATGATGATGCGGGTTTTCGTGAAGTAACCCGTGGAACTGAGCAGAATGAGAAAAGGTGTTCAGAACATTCAACAGAATCTGCCAGTTTGCGTTAACTCCAATAGAGGGTGGTGCGATGCTGGATCTTGCGCCAGCATTGGTCGGTCGGGCCCGGTCTGCAACTATCCTCCTCGGTGGTGGATTTTCGCCCATGATCCTATCCCTATCGTCGGAGTCAACGGATGAAGAAGTGGAAGATGGTGAAACGGCGCGACGTCTCTCACGAAACTCTCAATCTGGCTCGGGAAATGCTTCAGTGTCGGGTGGTCCTCGAGATAGAGTCTGTCGTATAAAACTATAATTAGAAATAAAATTAGCAAAACTATTCTAAGAAATAAGCAAAACAAAACAAAAATAATTACAAGTAGCACACAAGGTAAATCCTAACTCGAGTCACTCTCAAAACGGGCCAAAAACTTGGTGTGTGTCGCATAACCCTCACAACTAAGCTTTAAATATATAATGAAAATCCTAAAACCACACACAACCGGCAAGTGTACCGATCGCAAGTAGTATAGACCAAGGAAGTCCGAGTATCGAACACGTGGACCCGTAAGAACTCTAATGATCACTAACCCTAGACAAGACCTACCTAGAATAAAATTTAATTGATTTTTTATTTTTAATTACTTAACTAGACTGACTGACAAAAGTTACCTAAAATAGAAAACTTAACGGGTAACTAACTGTGTTAACTTCAGATGGAGAAAAACGTCTACCTAGGTTTGAATCAAATTGCAGGCCTAACAAGCTAATGGATTGGATGATATCAAGACACCGGTCCCTAAAGATGACACGACTAAGGATCGCTCGGGCTCACTGGATTACCTCTCGGTCTCACTCAATAAACCCTAACTACTCAAAATCGGCTAAAACGACCAAACCGGGAAACAATTGTTAACGTGTTCTAATGTTGACTCACCTCTCGGTCTCACCAATACTCGACCCTAATTGAAATGAATATTACATAACCAAGGATAGAGGAACAATTCAACTTAAACCAAAAGAGATCAACTAGTCGCTCAAAACACCTAAACCAGACAAGAAACGAACTCGCTCTCGCGCAATTCTTATTCTAGCATGCAAAGGCAATGAGACAACCCTAACTTCTTATCACCTCTCGGTCTCTAAGAAGGTGCCTAACCGCTGTACTTTAATCAAATATATCATGCAATAAAACCCTACGGTTGTTCCTACCGCAAACAAACCCTAAACAAAAAGTCTAGAATCAAACAAGCACCGATCAATCAATACAAAACTAATCAACCAACGCAAGGAGTTTATGCAATGAATCACCAAAATTTCCAGCCCTTAAACACAACCTATTTCATGTCTAAATCAAACTTTACAACAACAATTAACGTCTATCAATCAAACAATCCAACAAACTCATCAAAACATAACAATAATCATCATTCCTAGGTAGAACTAACAAGTTTTACCTCTAATCTTCTTTGGACAGCCATAAACACTTAATAAAAACATTGTATAACCCATCTCAAACATCAATTCAAGCATTCAATGATCAACAAATATCATAAACAATTCAATCTCTCAATCAATTGCAAAACAAATCAACAATTAAGCAAGAAAATCAAAGTGTATGAACAATGAAAAAGATGAAAGGATATGAGATGTTTCGGGCTGCTCCTTGGCTGTAAAAATGAATGGTAAACAATTCCGAGACTTGTACTTGCTTCCTTCTTCCTTCCCTATCCGTCACAACTCCACAACCTTGCTTCAACAAAACTTTTTCTCTTTTCTTCTTTCCTGCCCAGCTGCCGATCGCAACCCTAGCTGCCGATCGCAACCCTAGCTGCCAAGTTAGGGTTTTTTTTCTTTTTTATTTTATAATATAATTGTAATACTTGGGCCTCCATGATGCATATGGACCGGGCTTTGAGTTGTTTCTTGAAATCGTATGCGTAAAAGGCTCGTAAACTCCTCGAAAAGCTCGGTTTCTTCAATCTTTCACCCATAGCCTACAAGATAAAGATTAATATGTAAAACCAATCTAAAACGAGTTAAAACACATAAAATATAATTTAATACGTAGATTAAAGGTGCGGAAAATAAGTGTGTTTTACAACACATCAATACACATATGTAATTAAAGTAAAAGATAATGCGCAAATATGTACATTACGAAATTAGAGATTAAATGAAATTATACACATGTGTATATGTATAAGACGAATCATTTTTTTTTATGAAAACGGAATGAAATATAAAAATTTTGGTTTTCTTACTTATTTAAAATTTTTGTTTTTTTTTTGTTTTATAATTTTTTAAATTTTTTTAGAGGTTTTTTTAGTGGTTAAAAATGATTCTCAAAGTTCTCAATTTGCAAAGGGTTCTCTTAGAATCCTTACCCTATATATATATATATATATATATATATATATATATATATATATATATATATATAACCGCTTATAATTGATTTTATAGTTTTTTTAAAAAAAGATCAAAACATGGAATCATACGGACGTGTGTGTGGATAACCACTTATAATTGATTTTATAGATTTTCAAGAAAGATCATAACATGGAATCATATTGACTTAGATGCTCTTTGTAACATGTTTATTAACTCTAAGTCAGATTGGTTGCCGACATATTGATCCAGTTTTAAACTACACAAGTGTTTTCAGAATCTTATGATACTGTTTAAGTTACAATTAGGCAAAGATTACGTGTGGTCCCCAATTAGCAGAAAAATGATGTCTCATATCTATTTATTCTCAAAGCTTATTCTGTTTTCTCCATATCACCCCGAATTGACTCCGACCCCTAATTATTTGTCAAAAATATTTTAAGACAGACTAACTTTCAAGCCAATTTTGCGAAACTTTTACAAACGTCAAGGTTTGAACCGTGGACTTACATCCCATACAGTTCGGACTCACATGCCTCTCATTCAAGGTGTTAGGACTTACAGCTATCAGACTTATTGCCCCCTTTTGGTTGCTAGTTATCAACATTTTATGCTAATATTAAACACTTAAGCTTTGTTGCATTTTTTCAGCTTTTTCTTTTGATTTTTTCAGCATTTAAAAATTATCTACTTTTGCCTTTTCTTTTAAATTTTCAATATTTAGGAACAAAAGTAGTAAATATTTTTATGGTGACCAACCATTAACAGGCTCGTGTATGACTGGATAAATACATTTCTACCTATCATTCGGAATAAGATATATCTTCGGACATGCACATCCTTTCAAAGAATAAAACCACTTAATCTAATAGGTTTTAGTTTATATCACTTAGTTTCTTACTAGACATGTAAAACATATCGAGCACATCAGGTTATGAGCTTATTGTTCTTTTTAGCCTACTTTATCTATGAGCTAGAAGCATTCAGTCAATTTCTTATCATTTTCCAAAGGTCGGATCAATTTCTCAAAATTTATAATTCATGACTCCCTCTAAATGGGGGAACACTCTTTTTGTTTCTGATTTTCTTAAAAGATAAAAATGTAACACCCTAGGAAAATCCCACATCGGCCGTGGACAGGAGAGATCCTTGGTTCATAAGTAAACGTCTCGCCTCTTAAATCACCAACGCGTTTTGGGCTTAATGGTAGTGGACGAGAGGAGAGCTCCACAGTTAAGCGTGCTTAGGTGGGAGTAGTAGCAGGATGGGTGACCTCCTGAGAAGTCTCCACCTAGGCAACTAAAAGCAAATCCGTGAGCTCTTCGTGGGAAAAGCTGACAATATTGGTGGTGCGAGGGGCCGGATGTTACAAGTTGTATCAGAGCCACTCATGTGCCGTTCGGGATGGTGGGGCAAACCTCATCAGAGACGGTGAGTCCCGTGGAGTGTCTCGAGGTACACTTTAGGCGAATCCCACATCCTGGATTGGATGGTGGGGCAAACCTCATCGAGGATGATGAGTCCAAATGGGGGTGTTTGTAACACCCTAGGAAAATCCCACATCGGCCGTGGACAGGAGAGATCCTTGGTTCATAAGTAGATGTCCCGCCTCTTAAATCAACAATGCGTTTTGGGCTTAATGGTAGTGGACGAGAGAAGAGCTCCACAGTTAAGCGTGCTTAGGTGGAAGTTGTAGCAGGATGGTTAACCTCCTGGGAAGTCTCCACCTGGGCAACTAAAAGCAAATCTGTGAGCTCTTCGTGGGCAAAGCGGACAATATTGGTGGTGTGAGGGGCTGGATGTTACAAAAAAAAGATAAAATATGAAATCTTTTTGGTGAGTTCTTTGAATTCACTTTCTCCTTCTAAATTTGTGACATATTTTTACAAATTTATATACAAAAGGATAGATATTTAATTTTAATCCAAATTGATCATGCCAAGCAATTCGACAAGATATTCGAATTGAGCACGATCAAAGGCTTTGGTGAAAAGGTTGCAAAGTTATAGTCTGAGGGGACTTGTTCAATATTAAACAAGTTTTATGCCATAACATTCCCGGATGAAATGCATTAGGATGTCAATATGTTTTGTCTTTAAGTGTTGGACCGGGTTTTTGACAATACACTCCACTGCATCATTATCACACTTGATTGTGGTGTTAAATTTAAACCGTAATCCAGCAAATGATGCTAAATCCAAATCACTTGTGAGCAGTAGCTAGTAGCTGGAGCGGCAATATATTCAGCTTTAGGCTTTAGCGGTGGAGGTGGATATTATGACCTATTTCTTGCATTGCCAAGAGATTAAGCGATCACCCAAGAACTAGCATCATCCTGTTGTTGACTTTCGATCAAAGTTACAGCCAGCATAATCACTTTCGGTGTAAGCATGTAGCATAAAAATAGAATCTTTTGGATACCAAAGACCCAAACGAAGCTTTCCCTTGAGATACCGGAAAATACATTTGACAGCGGTTAAGTGTGACTCCTTAGGATCTGATTGATATCTAGCACACTGACAAGCAGGGAACATAATGTCCAGCTTGCTTGCCATGAGATACATTAGGGAGCTAATCATAGATCTGTAAAGGTGTTGTTCGATTGACTTTCTCAATGGATCTGAAGCGAACACGGATCTTGTAGCAATCAGAGTGGCGAAAGGTGTAGCATCCTTGAACCCACACTTTTGGACGATATCATGGACGTATTTTTCTTGATAAAATCAAAATCCCGTCCTTCTTCTATTCAGCTTGTAGGCCCAGAAAGAATGTCATCTCTCCCAAAGAACTCATTTCAAACCAATTGTGCATCACCTTTGAAAACTCTCTACACAAATCATCATTCGTTGACCCAAAAATAATATCATCAATGTACACTTCGACCATGATCAAATCGTTACCAACTTGCTTGACAAAGAGTGTCTGATCAATAAACACCTCTCTTATACCCATTTCCCAATAAATGTTCTTCTAAAGTAGCATACCAAGTACGAGGTGCTTAATGGAGACCATAAAGATCTTTCTCAAGACGGTAAACATAGTTTGGATAATCAGGATCCTCAAACCTGATGGTTTCTTTATATAAATCTCTTCCTTCATTGTTCCATATATGAAAGCATTCTTCACATACATTTGATACACTTTGAAGTTCATATATGATGCATACGGTAAGAAGATATGAATAACTTCAAGTCAAGCCATGGGAGCATAGACTTCATCATAATCAAGACCTTCACGCTATGAAAATCCTTGTACCACCAATCTTGCTTCGTTTCTTGTAATCATAACCTTTTTATCCTTCTTGTTTCGGAACACCCAATTAGTACCAATCGGTTTCTTGTTCTTCGGCTTGTTCAAAAGTCTCCACCTATTTAGCTTCTTGAACTGAAGTAACTCTTCCTGCATAGCTTCAACCCAGGAGTTCTCCTTGAGAGAAACACGATGATCTTTAGGTTCAACCTGAGAAATAAAACAAGCAAAAGACATTTGTTAATAGTTTCAGACTTGCTCCTTTTTTGGACGCCAGCGGATGGAGAACCAATTATGTTATCAGCAGTATGAGTTATGTGAATGCTCATCTGAGGAATCAGATCTACTTGTAGCTCAACGTTAAGGTTTTCAATAGGGTGGAAAACCCTCGGGGCATTTGCTAGAATATTAGTGACTGGTTAAATATCTTCTGGTTTATCAACTACATGTTCTTGAATAATGGGACATACCCAAAGATCTTCCATGAATGGAACTACAATCGCTGCAATTGGAGTAGAATTAGCAGTATTTGAAGCATCAGAGGGAACTTCATTTGCAGCAGCTTCTTCAGCAGTGGCAGGTGCCTCATTTTCAGGCGAAGGAGGTGTGGGTATAGATTCAACCACACTTGGCTCTAACTAAAGATCAACTACTGGCTCAGTGGGAGTTGAATCAATGTTGTTATCAATGTTGTCCGCCGACATATAAAAAGAATCTGAGTCAGAATCCTCTTCATTGTGAACTACATTGGTTGTATCTGCGACTTGATAAACTGGATTAACTACAGCTTGTTGAGGAGCTATCGGTAATACATCTAACTTCAGGACCACAAGACACATCAACACGACCCAAACTATCTACAAGAGCATGAATTAATATAGACTGAGATACTGTATCTGAGGTTGGAGTAACTATAATAGGAGGGGTAGATAGAATATCAAACTGGTTGAACAAATAATCATAATGAAACATCCAATCTGGACTAGTGCCAACATCTGTTTTTTTAAGCTCTTTCCAGTCAACATTGAAGGATTCCACAATTACACATGCCCTTTTGTTGTAAACCCGATAAGCAGTTTTGTTGGAAGCAAATCCGACAAAGTAACACTCATCTGACTTGTCAGCTAACTTGGAGCCTGAATTGGCATTTATATGAAGCAGAGTGCTTGGATATCTAAAAGTCTTGAAGTAGTTGACTTGCGGCTTGGTTTTGTAATAGACTTCACATGGAGTCTTCTTCAGACGCTTATTGAGCAACACACGGTTCTGGACAAAACATGCTGTGTTGATTGTTTCACCCTAAAAAAAGGTTGAAAGCTTTGAGTCAGATAACATTGTTCTTGCAACTTCAACCAAAGTTCTGTTACGTCTTTCAGCAACCCCATTTTGTTGTGGAGTGTACGGGGCACTGAATTGACATTTAATTCCCTTGGAGTGACATAAGTCATTCACCGTGTGATTGCAGAATGTTTTTCCATTGTCGCTTATAATATATTTGATTCTCTTATCAGTCTGGTTCTCAATGAGTGTCGGGAATTTGATCAGGAACAAGGGAGTCTTATGTTTGGATTTTAAAAGAAAAGCCGAGCTGAACATGAAAAATCGTCAGTAACGACAAGACAATAGGCTTTTCGGCCTATCGCCAAAGGATGAACTGGTCCAAACAAATCCATGTATAACAGCTGAAGAATTGAATCTATAGAATTCACAGTTTTAGGCCTGTGAGGGAGTTTGTGTTGTTTGCATTTAGAACATCAAATACATTTTTCAATTGTTGAAAAGGTTTTAACCGTCAAGCCCCTCACATGCTCACCTTTGACAAGTCTGTTCAAATTCTAAAAGTTGACATGACCAAGACATTGATGCCAAAGTGATGAATCGTTCTCCGAGGCCTTAGATATCATACATGAGGTAGTTTGTCGTGAATACTAACTTCTCATGTCTACTATATAAGCATCATTATGCCTCGGAGTACGCACTAGAATCCATTCCTCAAGGACTTTAAAACCTGGTTTTAGAATGAAGCATTCATTTTCTGTAAACAGGGTAGAGTATTTCTTATCACAAATTTGGGAAACGTTGAGTAGATTGTGATTTAGTTGTTCAATGAGATTGACATCTCCAAAAGTTAAAGTGCCGTTTGAGACCTTTCCTCTCTTAGTTATCCACCCCCCCCCCCCTCACCCCCGCCCATGTCTCATG
The DNA here is from genome assembly GCF_021521415.1 of Bidens hawaiensis. NCBI lineage: Eukaryota > Viridiplantae > Streptophyta > Magnoliopsida > Asterales > Asteraceae > Bidens > Bidens hawaiensis. The sequence goes on from NW_027505355.1 coordinate 210,234, forward strand.
CGAAAGATACGGATCCACCTTTGATGTGATATGTTGTGGGCATGAGAAGTTAGTTTTCCAAAAGGTTTGTTTCACACAATGTAGAGTTTAAATTTAATAAAATGATTTTTATCTTAACTAAACCATACACAAATAGGCAAGTGTACCTATCGTATATGTAGTATAGTATGGGTAAGAACCAAGTATAGATCCACAAACACACTTGATAGATTTTTACTACTAAATCGTTGTATTTATTTTAACTGGAAGTAAACATCATAGTAGTTTTGGTTTGTCAGTTAAGTTTTAAAAGAAATTTAAAAGCATAAATTAAAAGAAATATTTTATATTTTATAGAGATGATAAAGGATATAAGTGTATCATCTTGGTTAAAACTCCTCTTAACTTGATTTAACAATTAATTGGTAAACATGTGATATAAACTTGCTTTGGTGATTAAATGTGGGAACAGAGTAACCCAACTCACGATCCTATGGAGTCTGGGTTGTAGCTTTCAAAGCTGAAGATAAAGCTGAGATAGATTCGACTGAATACCTAAAGGTGGACTGCCTTAGATATTTACTTCACACCCAACCCGATCTCGCATACTCGGTCACGGTGGCAAGTCGGTACATGCAAAGTCCACGAGAATGCCACAGGTCAGCTATAAAATAGATTCTAAGTATGTAAAAGGAGTCGTAAGGTTAATGATTAATTATAAACGAGCAAGAACGAAGAAGTTGGTCGGATTTTGTAATAGCAGTCACAATATGGACCTGGATGATGGTCAAAGTACTTCGGGGCACATTTTTTATTTTGGGAACAAGCCGGTTTCGTGGTGTTCGTAGAGGTAAGGAATCGTGGCCCTCACGTCTTGTGAGGCCGAGTATATGGTTGCTACCAAAGTAGCATGTCAAGCAGTATGGTTTTGCGATTTACTAAGTGAGTTATTGGGTGAACAGCCTCAGAGAGTAAATCTGAGCATTAACAACACCTCGGCTATCACTCGTGTTAAAAATCCTGAATTAACAAAAAAAACTAAGCATATAAAATCTCGATATCATTTTATTCAAGAATGTTTTAAAGCTGAAGAAGTAGATGTTTTTCACGTCAGAAGAAGCGTGCAATGAGATGATATACTAACAAAGGCGCTAGCAAAGATCAAGTTCAAGGATAAGAGATTTTCTTGGATTGAATAGCTCCCAACTACGATTAGAAATTTAGGGGGTGAATGTTGGGAATTATTGAATCAGTTCGATGAGTTGGGTCAATCGCGTTCGAGTCCTTATCGAACTTGTTCTAATATTTAAGAATAAATTAACATGTTGGTTTATCTAATAAGTATATTAGATAAAGATAGTTTAAATTTAATTAGTACTTATATTCAAGTATGATTAGGAGATATCCAATTATATAAATCTCGATATAATCAGTTTTGAGTTAGTTTTAGATTAATAAAATTTGCAAGTTTGGCATCGTTCTTCTCTTCTTCGTTTGATACTCTGTTACCGATTTCCAATTCAATACTTGAGTTACCTTTACATTTATTTCTTTTTAAAGATAACGATGTCGCGCTCACATTTTAAAACATCAATTTAGTAATACTTAAACATGCAATAGTTTCTAACAGTGCCCAAGTATTTCAATTTGAAACATATTAAACGAAAGCGAATTATCAAAAGTTTACCAATTTTTCTATATTCAAACATAGTTTATGGGGGTTTTAGTTTTTGAAATTATCATATATATGATTGGAATAATCCATAACTAATTAAGAGCTATCCAAATTGGTGTGATTGTTTGCGATCCATAGACTCCTCAAACGTGCATGGTTCTGCATGGGCGTCTTACCTTAAAATACATGATTTAAAAAGAATAATTAGTCAATTCTAAATAAACACATAATTTGTTAAAATGAGTGTAGAACACCCGGCTAACATTCTAAAATGCATGTCCCTTCTCAAGTCCTGATTGATAATCAAACACGAACTAAACAAATAACTCTCATTTATTAATCAGAAAATATAACTTAAAAATTGATTACAATCTCTCAAACCTTATCTTAGATTTGACATTTGATGAATACTAACTCGATTGCTTCTCATGTTTTCTAATGTCTAACCATAACTTTGTTTATGTAAATTAGCCTAACTTCTTACCCAATGCCTTACCAATCAAAATTACAAAACAATTAGGAAACACATTGTAATTAGGAAACATAACCAACCATGACCAACTTCTCAATATTGGTCCCTCAAGTTTGCCAAATTGTGACTTGGAGTACGAAATTACCAACAGTCACCTGCTAATTTCCAAATCAAATAGGTGGATCTTCGTCTCCAAATTGCCTCCTTTGACCTGTCTGATTTGACCAACGTTCTTGAATTTCTCAACTTTCACAACCATACGAGTCGTTATCATCTCGGGTTTGATCTCCTGGAACTCCTTTTGATCTATAGCTATGTTTTTTTGGCTCTCCCAAAATCGACTACCTTCGTGACCCATCCCCGACCATTCCCCGGGCTATATAAACTTCCATATCTGCTCATTTGGATACAATTTTGGTCATCTAATCTAGTGAACATTAGCCTTCCTTTATCTTCTTTTGTTCTCGAATTAAAACAAAAGCACATCATTCAAGTCAAAACCTTAGTCAAAACATAACTCGTTTAATCCAGGTAAAAACAAACTCTGACTTGAACTTTTCCAACCCAAAATAAAAAACTCAACAACAATGATCAAACCATATTGGTTAACCAATAAAAAAAGCTCAAGTTCCTGAGCCAGAAAAGAAGAAAGATAAAAGTGCTTTTTTTTATTTTCTTCTTATTGAATCCTAGTCAAACAAAATATAAAATCAAACCTCCTTTTTTTCTCTTACTTCTACAACCACATAACCAATCAAACAATTCTACATAAACATTTAAACCCAACCTTTTTTAACTAAAAACTGAACTAGCTTGTATCTTATATTTATGTAGGTCCCGAAAACGGATCCGACAACGAACGGCTTTGTTCTTGATAAGTGCTCGAGACGGATGCGGTAAATCAAACGACCAAACATAAATAATATAAAGATAAAATATATGAACGATCTCGTTGTCGATTAAAGATTGATGAAATATATTAAGCGAACCGACTCCACCCAAGGTAAGCTCCCCTTGAGGGGATGATTTACGCCTTACAAAAACACACTTACATATGACAACAAATGTCCTATATATAGCCAAATTAATACATAATCTAGAAGCTATCCCGTTGAAGTTAAACACGTGTCAAGATCTCGTCTCGTGTCCGGATTTCTCGACCACGTTAATTATTATATTAACCATAATATATATTTAACAAGATTCGTACTTTGATATCGCAAGTCACCTTTTTGGCCTTACAATCACTCCCTTGACTTATGATATCAAAACATCGTCGAACCGTGTCTCGCATTCTCGAAAATCATCCAGATAACCGAAGCTTCTTCAATCACCCCCTCAAGGTATGATCCACCTAATTCATTCATGAAGACGTTCTCGCTTCTTTTCTTAAGAAATATAGGTTCAGAAGAGCTTGACGAAATACCAGGGACAACGATCAAATGACAAACCTTATTATTTCCGTGAATGAAATTATTTAAGTAACTCGTCCCTAATAAATAAGTATCCCAGATACTCGTATCCCACCTTTTCAGGTTGAGAGCTTAAACAATTTAATTCTCTATTAAATCCAACTTGTTCAAAAATTATCACCTTAATAAATAAACATCCCGGACGCTCATAGCCCATGTTTTCAGGATCCAATTCTCGAACGCCTTGAAAATAACATATAAATTATATGCTTTGAAAACGGTCCAATAATGACGAAAAACCCGATCACATTTGATGTTCTTCGGTTTGGTCAATCCGAACATTATCAATTTCAAGAAATACCCCTCAAAACCGGCCCAAAAATATGGTTATAACATTAATGTAGCCGGCCCAAACAAAAAACTGGCCCAAACCCCATTCTGATCCATTTCTATAAAAAGCCCAGACAAATTAATCAAGCCCAATAAAGAAACATACCACACCAATGTTTTGGTAAGATGAAAAACAACGAGCAAAAACCCTAACATTCAGTCGCCATATGCCTGTGCACCTGATGTCACACTGCCGGAAAATTGTTTGCCGGAAAAAGATCTCAGGTTTTCAACCATCGTCACCATCTCTGAACAGCACTCATCATTTTATCTAACTCACATGATACACAAAAGAGGCCAACGGTGACCGAGTCCTTCGCCGAAAAAACAAGCCGCAACAACTATAGCCACCGGAAATCCAGTTTCCAGCCAACACAACCACCACTGCCTCTGCTCCCGCCACGACATGAATAAAAACCTCTACTGCCACCTCGTCCACCACTACTAAACCCTCTCTCATATCGCTATTCGTCTGACCAGCAGCCGCCACCACCACCGCCTTCTCATACACCGCCGGTAGTTGTCGTCAATCCCAACGACAAACCATTTACCAAACACTGAACATACCCCAATTCGCTCGACTGAGTAATCCACCTCGGAACTTGAGTTGGCCGGAAACCCAGCCGGAAAACAATTTACCCAAAAATAGATCCATACCGGAACCGTAATATTCCGGTCACCATCAAAACCAGCGACCTTCCGTCATTCACAGCCACCAATAACCGGCATTGCTAAACACGAGTCGATTTTCAATTTTATGGTAACGAACAGATCTGACTTTTATCAGTATCGACTCTTTCAAACACACCCATTGTTCTCTGTGTTTTTCATAAAAACTCATAAATCGAACCTCAAAAACGGCTACGAATCCAAATCTGCACACAAGACGAACTTTAAGCAACTTTATTTTCCTAAATCTTCAAACTTTTATTTCCAAACACCAAACTTTATTTCCAAATCTTCAACAAATTTAACGTCTCGGTTCAGGTAATTGCGGAATTAGAACCCGAATGTCAAGAACAAAGTTTGAATCGATTGATTCAAACCCGCTCTGATACCAATTATAGGTCCCAAAAACAGATTCGACAATGAACGGCTTTGTTCTTGATAAGTGCTCGAGACGGGTGCGGTAAATCAAATGACCGAACATAAATAATGTAAAGATAAAATATAGGAACGATCTCGTTGTCGGTTAAAGATTGATGAAATGTATTAAGCGAATCGACCCCACCCAAGGTGAGCTCCCCTTGGGTGGGTGATTTACACCTTACAAACACACACTTACATATGACAACAAATGGCCTATATATAGCCAAATAAAAACATAATCTAGAAGCTATCTGGTAGAAGTTAAAAGCGTGTCAAGCTCTCGTCTCGTGTCTAGATTTATCGACCATTTTAATTATTATCTTGACCATAATATATATTTAACGAGTTTCGTACTTTGATATCGCAAGTCTACCTTTTTGGCCTTACAATTTATACAAGCACACAAGAAAACAACCAAAACCATTTTTGCCTTCTACTACATCTTATTGCAAGTTATCAAACGATTTCTCTTGAAACCCACTCAACAACTAAGACGGCTACGAGATACTGGTTTGAAAAACCCCCACCTGGTTCCAAATGATGTATGCTTGACCTGCCTCACTACCGATCACAAAACAAACAAAGGGACATGCCTTCTTTTCGATCAAACAAATTTTGGTCTTTTTCTATATCTCAACTTCGATCTATGGCTCATCCTTGTAGTTCACAGCTTTAATCGAAGATGGGCTTTTTTTTCTCAAAATCTGCTGGAACAAACTCTTAATTGTAGATCTCCCTCTCAACCATGACTTCCAAAAATCGATCCCTCCTTTATCGATCGATCGATGTCTTCGGTCTCCTCCATATCGATCCCGCCTTTGATTTATAAACATCAAGAGCTTAACCTTTTTGATACCAATTCAAGCCCTGATCGCCTAATCAAACATGAACTAAACAAATAACTCTCATTTATTAATTAGAAAATATTAATCAAAACACTGATTACAATCTCTGAAACCCTAACTCGGTTTGACTCTTGATGAACCCTAACATAGTTGCATCTCATGTGTTCTAAAATGTCTAACTATAACTCAGTTTATATATACTTAATTAGGAAACATAACCAGCCATGACCGACTTGTCAGTGTTGGTCCATCAAACTCACCAACTTAGAGTATGGAATTACCAACACCTTTGGCCTTCTCACCTTGCTTTCCAAAACGCCCTTGGCCTTCTCACCTAACTTTCCAAAACGCCCCTCGCAGTACTCCATTTTCCAGCATTATTTTAAGCATGTTCAAACCAACTTTTTATGTGTGTAATGTAAAAAGTTCATTCTATTGAGTTTTATTTAACCTAAAAATATTCATTTCGTCAGGTTGAAAATAAATTTGAAGATATCAAGAATTTTTGGAGCTGTTATCTCTTCAAATGATATTAACAAATTTGCTTTGATCTTGGGCTGCAACCCGAGAAGGTTTCCCTTTAATTATCTAAATGTGTTATGGATGAAGGTGACTTTAGCTATTAATATGGAGGGGGGCGGGTGTCATTTCTAGTTCTAGGTTGGGTAGAGTGAGTGGTACTTGAGTGAGAATTGTTAAATTTTCTAGATTTTTTTATTAAAATGATATTATATCTTTTGATTCATTGAAGAGAAAAGTTGGGAATGAAAAAAAAACTGAATTTTGGAATTATAATTAGTTGGGAGCATTTGTTGTTAAGGACAAATTCTCTAGACATTACTGTTGGGTTTCGTAGGCCTTTTGATGTAGGCCCAGTTTATTATTTGAAGTCCAAAGGACATATGGGTGTAGGGTGGCCAGACCTAAGCCCGGCCCGGTTTAGATTTCTTGTTTAATCAGATGCGAATCCTAGTTGTTTCTCTATATAGATCATGCTATGTACTTGTAATCATTTGTCACTCATTAAAGAATATCTAGTTGTCACCCGTGGATGACAGAGTCGGTAGTGATGAGGCTTTGGTTTGCAGTGTTGAGAGTAACATTGATTCTTCGGTGGGTGGATTATGATGCATCGTTTCATGCCACTGACTATAGTAAAACGATGAATAATCTTAAATTTGGGGACTTTGGAAAGGTTTGACTAGCTAATGATGATATTCTAGAGGTTATGGGTATGGGAGATGTTGATTTGATAACCCCAGGTACTTCTTGGACTTTGAAAGACGTGAGGGTTATTCCAAGTTTGAAGAAACATTTGATTTCAGTTGGGCAGTTGGATGAACAGGGACTCGAAGTTAAGTTCGGGAATGGGCAGTGGAAAGTAGTCAAAGGGAATCTCGTGGTTGCTCGTGGCAAGAAAATGGGTTTATTGTATATGGTCGATATGTCATCAAAAGGAGTGGATCCAGTTTTGGTGAAAGACAAAATCCGGTTCACATAATCTCGTAGGCACAAAAAGGTTTGTTTTGCAAGTAACAAACCCAGTGCCAAAATGAAGATTCAGGATGAACGAGCTTGGAAGGTTAAACCAATTGGGGGACATCGTGACAGTGGGAGCACAGGTCGTGTTTCAATTGCAGTTCCAGGTCAACAGTGGATTAAGAAAACCAATATTCCAGTTGTCAAAGTCTCTCTAGTGAATTATTTGCTGAATATAGAGAGTGTTTCTTCTCATGTTATCTCAGGATCTGGTAGTTTGTTATAGTGGGAGCCGGTATGGACAGAGAGCGAGTCAGGGGTAGTTTTATCCGTGACTGATGTGTTGGAGCTCCAGGGAGCTTCAACGGGCCTTCAGGTTCATTGATGAGAAGGCGGTGGCAATTAGAAGATGTTTAATGTTCGGATTACAGAAGTATGATCAGGAGTGCAGACGAGAGTGCTCAAGGCCTTCAAGTGGGAGATTGTTGGGTTTCGTAAGCCTTTTGGTGTAAGCCCGATTTAATATTTGAAGTCCAAAAAGCAGACGTGTGTAGGGTGGCCAGACCTAAGCCCGGCCCGGTTTAGATTTCTTGTTTAATAAGATGCAAACCGTAGTTGTTTCTCTCTCTCTCTCTATATATATATATATCATGCTATGTGCTTGTAATCTTTTGTCACTCATTAAAGGATATCTAGTTGCCACCTGTGAGCGTGGGTCAGTTTCGACCGAACCACGATAAATCCTCGTATTCGTTTATTGCTTTCGTGTGTGTGTTCAGTTTCGTGTGTGCATTTAATCCTAACAATTACAACTTGGAGTTGGATAAAAGATGTTTTATTCGGACCTGTTCATTGCCTCTAACAGGATTTAGAAATGGCTTCAATTGTTAAGATGGGGAGCAGAATGCCTTAATCAGAACAGAACAGCTGGAGATTCTTCTAGAAGAACTCAAGTATGTTAAATGGTCTTTTGGTGAAGACAAATGGATTTGAGATTTGGATCCAGATGAAGGTTTTCCGGTAAAGTGGGTTTGCATTTGTATTGACAGCGCTTTTTTTCCAGGGAGTTCGATACCTACTAGATGGATTCAGTTTATTTTGAGATAGGTTAATATTAATGCATACAGAGTATTGTTGGATTGGCTGTAATTCAAGCTATCAAGGAATTTCTGTTCCAAATGTTCTTTGTCATTGTTGTGACATAGAGATAAAAATAGGGGTTCATATTTTTCTTGGTTGTAACTTGGCAACTAAGATTTGGAGATCCATGGCCAGCGGTGGTTAGAGTTGCACCTTCTTATTTCTAAAGCGCCGAAAGATATGTGTATTTGGATGGATGCTATATTCTCGGGCTTAAAATACAAAGAAAAGAAATGATAAGATTGGATAGGGGAAGAAAGGAAAATAAATTATATATTTAAAAGAAATTCTCGAGTTAAAATTAAAAAATAGAAAAGAAATTGTTAATTACATTATTTGAGTTAGATAGGAAGTAAAAGATAGGAAAAAAATTATAACTTTACAATCATGTCCTTATTATTGAGTTAGATAGGAAGGAAAAAAGTAGGGTAAATTAGTAATATTATACATAATTATAAACTTTCCTTCCGAATCAGACCATATTTGGCTAGAAAGTTTTGGAGGAAAAAAAATACTAACTTTTCTTTTCATTCTCTTTCTTTTCTTTTAATGAAAAAACTTAAGAATGGAAAAAGGAAAATTTTCTTATCTTTTCTTTTCCAAACCCTTAAATAAAAAACTCAAGAATGCGTAGCGTTTTATAATGAAAAGAAAGACTTAGTAGAGACGATTGTTTATCGGCTTGGTGGTTCATTTGGAATAATAGAAATGATTGTTTTCACCAAAAAAAAGACTTCAAAAAGGAGTCTATTGCTAATTCAGTTAAGGCTTTGGTTTTTTAATGGGTTTCAAGTAGAAATGTAAAATTTAAAATTAGTTGGATTGAGTGACTAAAAGGCCCTTTTCTTGTTATGTAATTTTCTCTCACCCCGCTAATTTTTTTTAGTCGATGATAGGGTTGTAAACGAACCGAGAGTTCAACGAACAATTCGTGAATGTTCAGCAGGAAGATCGTTTACGTTCGTTCGCTTAATAAATGGACGAACACTAACAAGAAAATTTGTTCGTTTAGTTAAATCAACGAACATGAACAGAGGTTGCGTTCGTTAATTTGTATTCATAGATGTTCGGTAACGTGTTCATTTATCTTCGTTTACGTTCGTTTGTTTATGTTCCCTAGTTAAAGGTTGTGGTATATGTTTATAATATTTTATCTGTAATAACCAATCTAACATTTAAATTTTACAATTTTCATTGTTTATGTTCATATCGTATCGTTAATGGTTTGCTTTATAATTATTATCTCAAGAGCTTCACTTTATATTTAATTAAGATGATTATGTCTAATGTTTTGGATTAAGAATGTTGTTTTTTTCTCTTAAATAGTATATGTTCGTGAACTGTTCATGAACAAGTTTAATTCTCTAACGAACGAACACAAACAAGATTTTCTATTCGGTAAGCGTTCATGATCCATTCATTAACAAGTTTAATACTAAAGGATGAACATGAACAAGACTTCGTTCAGTTCGGTTCAATTCTTTTACAGCCCTAGTCGGTGGTCTTTTTAATATATATTTTCATTTTGGATGGTAAAAAAAAAAAGTGTTTCTTCATTCTTCCGGGGCACATGACGAAGATTGATGGTGCAACTAAAGTATGGTAGTGGGGATGAAGAGCATCCCTTCCAATTATTCTATGCTTGATGGAGATGATTCGGTTCAGACTTAACTGACATGATAAACACCTAACATCACAACTTTCAAAGTTATTACCTTTACAGCTTTTCATTCCCTTACAAGTTAGAATCTACTTTTATTAGGAGAGTACCACCGGTATCATTCTATCCATTTCTTACAATCATCAAGTATTCAAGTGTTTACAATAATTCTTACGGTTCTTATTAGTTTTTCTTAATTCACATTTAAAACTCGGGGAAGATGAAGGAGTGGTTAGGGTGTGGTATAGGAGATCAATGTTTCAATCCGTGTAAAGTGTCACGTTTAATCGGTAAAATAAAAAAGTTTAAATCTCTTCGTACAGGAGGCTGAGTGTGCAAAAATAAAGGTGAATGTGAAGAAAGTAGGAAAGAAACCCCACAAGCACTCACTACATCGTTGTGTTGGTGTCAAACCTAATATTCTTACTGATGATTTTCTTTTATCAACAAAAGATTCCCACCATATGATCCTGACCATTCAAAGGATTAATTTTCTTTTCTTTTTTTAATAGATTTATTTGATTTTTCTTTTCTTTTTTGTTTCTAGTATCTCGTTAAATAGAAATTTAAGGATAATATATTAACTCATTCAAATAGATAAAGAGTAGATTATCTCTCGGAGTAAAGACTCATGCGTGTGCATGTAGCCGTTCAAATAAATAAAAAATAATATATTAATATCGTGTAGCCGTTCAAATAAATAAAGAATAATATATTAATATCCTAACGTTATATAATAAAAGTTTAGTAGTTAAATACATAAAGGCCAATTTGGGGGGTCTTTTTCGATAGTTCATCCCGACAAGTGTGTATTCAAGAAAGCCCTTTCTCCAGAAGAGAAGAAGGTAAGCTTTCAAGTCGTAGCTTACTGGTTTTTCCACTATCCAATCAATAAAAAAAAAAACAAAGAGAGAGAGAATGAAACCTGGCGAAAAACAAATGAAAGCTTTGCTAAGGAACGAAGCTTCTTCTTTGTTTTTCTTCAAAGCCCCAATTCGCTCTCTCTCGCTACTACTAATAGGGTCTCGGTTGATTTCCCTTTAGCTACTCAGATGTTTCAGTTCGCTAAGTTTGAAAAGTCCAAAGAGCGTGGACTAGCCACGTAGCTTGGATACGGTTTACGGATCGGAGGCTATAATTTGAGATACCATTGTTTCTGGTACAGAAAAAAAAAGTTTCAAGTTAGCACAAGAACCATAGGCCAGACGCGTAACGAATGAGTGCAATACAAACATGGGTACTATTGGCAACTGAATATACTCAAATGTAGGGCCGTCCTAGAGAGTTTGAGGGCCATCATAAACCTTGCTTGAGTTATAAAAGAAGGCCTTAAAAATTTGAACATAATTAATTTATTTATTAATTAACAAAGAAATTAAAAAAAAAATAACTACATATCAGTTTGAATAGAATTAGTTTTGATACTGGGCATGGTTTTATTTGATGAAGCCAACCTAAAATTAGCCGCTTCTAATAGAAAACCGGAAAAAATGGTTGTGGACGAGACTCGAACATGAGCGTTGCAATTAACAAACCGGAATCCACCACTGCACCAAGCTTCATTTCTTGAACAAGTCTTGTTTAATATATATATATATATATATATATATATATATATATATATATATATATATATATATTCTGCGGTAATATTCTTCGCTACTCTGTTAACACCTTTATATGCTTCAGACATAAGTTAAATATTATGAAAATATTCTACGACTTACAGAAACTGCAGAAATAAGATACTTTTATCCAGGAGAGAGAGAAAGAAATATGTATATATTTAGTAAAGTTTTCATAAAAACAATTATACCTCCTCAAAAATGGGGGTTAAGTACGTTAAAGAAAGAGAATTCATATATCCCGAAACAACTGACAAGCAAACTTATAAATATAATTATTGGGATTATATCCATAGATTCGAGAAATGTTTGTTTTATTTCAGAGTCTCCATTATTGTGCTATGTCGGAAATCTTATCATGATTTATAGGCTATCTCCTTTTGTCAGAGCTTTATCAGAGCACTCAGAGATTCCTATTATAAACAGGGAATAAGCTTTATTAATTTTGAACATTTTCTTTTTCTTTGTCAGATTTGCTTTGGGAAGATTCCCCCGGTTGGTCTATGAATTCTTCTAGGAGTTTTCTTAGATATTTCTCCAAGTCTGCATCTAGGCATGTGATGTCTTCTATTTCTTGTGCCTCTCCTGCTAAACAAGAGAACTCATTATAATCTCCCTGACTATTAGACGAAATGGACATGGCCTTTGCGGAATCTGTCGTAGAAAAATGTTTCTTCAATTCCCTCTTCATCTCTTCTATATAAGACTTGATAATTTCAGACTTTGAAACTTCTTGTTTTCCTTCTATTAACCTTTTCAAAATATGTTCGAACGGACTGTTGATTTTCTTTTGTTGTCTTTTTATCATCTGGGTTTTATAATATTCTATTCTTGAGGTGATTATATCCACCGTATCCTGGCCTTCAATCTTGTTAGTAGACATATTTATCCTGGTCATTTTTGTCCACGACTTGGTATAACAAGTTCTTTTAAGGCATGAGAAATTATCCCTGGGGGTATACCCTGTGGTCGCCTTCCATTTCCAAATCCATGAAATTGAAAATTCTATAAAAAAAAGTACATTGAGGCTATTCCCTCAAACCATGAATTATTATTTTTTTTGCTTCTATAAGATTGGGTGATACTTTTACCCATTCCAAATATAACTCTTTAAATGGTTCAGGAAGAATCTGAACTGTTGGTCCATATAGAATGAACCATTTTTGGAACCAACAAGGTATACCTTGTTTGAAGATATTATCACTGACTTTTATAAACCATGAATGTTTTCTTTTTGGATTCTCATAAAACTAACATTTCTCGAATTCATGGATATAATCCCAATAGTTATATTTATAAGTTTGCCGGTCATTTGTTTCGGGATATATGAATTCCCTTTCTTTTAGCGTACTTAACCCCTATTTTTGAGGAGGTATAATTGTTTTAATAAAAACTTTACTAAAATTATACATATTTCTTTCTCTATCTCCGGGATAAAAGTGTCTTATTTCTGCAGTTTCTGTAAGTCGCAGAATATTTTCATAATATTGCCGCGTTTTATAAGACGGCGCTTCAAATGAAGCTGGTTCTATATATTTTTGCATAAGTATCCAATGATCATCAAAAGATTCGGTATCTTCTTGATTTAGAAGGATTATTTTCTTTTATCTCTCGGTTATGAACCAGGAATCTTCTTCATCATTGTCTTGAGTAACATATGCATAAGTAGGAGCTTTTGAAGCTTCCTCTTCTTTCTGGGCATATATCATGGCCATAATCTTTTCATATAACGGATCATTTGGGTCAATTTGAATTTTTGTATCATTTGTGTTGTTATTAACAACATTTGAACCGGAGGCAACATTTGAGCTAGAAGCAATGTTTGAGGCTATAAGCCTCCTGGTTCCCATTTGGGATAGGACTATATCCTGCCTGTTATTAATACTGAGTCCTCTACCTCTTCCTCTATTAGGAGAGCCTCTTCCTCTTCCTCGAGGAATCATTCCTGAAACCAAAAAATTAAGCCGAAGAGATTATTTTCTCTTTTTCTTTTAGGATTTTTATCCTTTCTCTAGCGTTATAAATTGTACTATAATAAAATCAGATCCTCCTTAGTCTATCATATGGATGAACAGTGAAATCAAGCTGTATATCATGGATTCTACGCATTTGATCTCTTATAATTAGATTATGAAGGTTTATATCCTGCGCTATATTATTAAATGAAATCTTTAAAGGACCTTTAATTTTTTATGTATTTTCTGGAAAGAAAATCAGGAAGACTGTTGTCAGTTCCTTTTTTAAATAATATTTCAAAGTCAAAGGGGCTAACTGTGACTGCCATCTGGCAAACATTTGTTTAGAAACATCATGCTTAAAATCCTTTTTAAACATGAATCTAGCAGCTTGGCAGTCGTTTTTATTATAAATTTTTGGTTATATAAATCATCCTGGAATTTTAGAACACACTTTAATATTGCTAAAATCTCTTTAGCTATGGTAGCATAATTCTTTTGGCTATTAGACCACTTTCCTGAATAGAATCGGACAAGATATTCTTGTTTAGTTTAAGGAGAAATTTGTTTTAGTATTCCTCCAAAACCTATGTATGAAGCATATGGCTCTACAATCTTATCCCAATTTGGGTTAGCAATGGTTAAGCACGGAAGATTAGAGACCTTTTGTTTTATTTTTATTAATGCTTTTGTATGATTTTCGTCCCAAGGCTTAGGATTCTTTTTTAATCTATCATATAATATAGACGAATCTTTAGCTAAGTCTTTATAGTATGGGCGATATAATTTAAACTCCCTAGAAATCTTTGCAATTGGGGTTTTATCAATAATTTTATCAGGGAATTTATTTGCAAATTCTATACTCCTACTGATAGGGACTATTTTCCCCTTTTCAATTATATGTCCCAAGAACCTAACATTTGTTTGAAATAGCATCATTTTTTTACTAGAAATAACTAGTCCGTTTTTTATTATAATATTTTTAAACAAATTTAAATGTTTAAAATGAGTCTCAATATCTTTTGAAAATACTAATATATCATCTATGTCGACAATTATAAAGTTTGAAAATGGAATGAATATATCATTTATAATTTTTTGAAAATCTGAAGGGGCATTTTTAAGCCCAAAAGGCATAACGTTCCATTCATACTAGCCAAAAGGAACGTTAAAAACTATCTTATATCTATCATTTTGGTCAATCTGGATTTGCCAACACCCAGATTTTCAATAAAATTTTGAAAAGATTAGCGAATCGTATAATCTGTCCAACAAGTCTTTTTTGTTTGGGATTGGGTATCTAATCCACTTTAATACCTTATTTAGAGGTTTATAATTTATTAATAACCTTGGCACTCCCATTTCTTGTTCAGAATGTTTATTTACATAAAAGGCTGTGCACGACCAAGGAGATTTTGAGGGATGTATTAATCCCTTTTGTTGAAGCGAAGATATTTCCTTTTTACATAACTCTAAATATTCAGAGTTCATTTGACACGGTCTTGCCTTTGTCGGGACATTACTTTCATGGAAATCTTCTTAATAAGGGAGAGAAACTAAAAAAGCAACCACAAATAAAACATAAGTTAAATAAGCTTATAGAAACACCTGAAGTAAATATTGAAATAGAATTTGAGGATAATGATTTTAAATCAATATCACAAAGACTTAATAGATCATTTTCAGCTAAGTCGTACATTTCACTTCTAGATTATAAGATAGAGTTTCCTGAACCTTCTAGGGCCTCTACTTCTCAAATTTAAATATAAATAATGATAATCTAGTCTCAGATGTCTATCACCAACAAGTTAGGGAGGAAGATACCATCTCTCAAATGAGTTTCAATCTTTAATGAATTACAAAAAATTAGATTTTAGTCCAGGATCTGCTATTAGAAAGCAGATATGCGAAAAATATAAGCAAGAAAAATGAAAACCTTTTATAAAATGATTTATGGAATCATTTGCAAGAGTTGAGAGAATGAGACTAGGAGAAGAATTTTATAAAGATCTTGAATCCTACAACAAATTATAGAGTTTCCAGTATGATTCATAAACAAATATTCTCAAAAATATGTCTCTATAATAGAAAAAAATTATAAATTAATTACAGAAACTATTATCAAGTCAATATTTCCTCCCCTAGAAGATTTTGAAATGAAAAGAGAAAATGAAGAAATATATTTCTCTGCTTTTAAAAAGGCAATAGCCAATGATTCTCTTCAGGCAGCTGTCCTTCATGTCAACCAATTAATAAAGCAAAATAATTATACAAATTTATGTCTAAACAATCTGTCAGAAATATTTCAAGAAACAAATAATAAGATAGAAAAATATATTTCAAATAATAAAGAAGAAAGAGAAACAAGTAAAACCAAAGATAATAATAACCTTATAAAAATCCAACCTACAGTTCAACCTCCCCTAGAAATAGAAGATTATAAAATAAAACCAATAAATCAATTGATGGAAATCTTAAAAGAAAAATTTTCCAAGTTAGAATTAAATACTTTGGAAGAAGAAAACATGAGTGATGAAACTTTCGAGGCTTATACAATAGATTCTATAAATAGATTAAATGGAAGAAAAAGATCAGAATCTTACAATACAAAATTTGCTGATAAACCAAGACAAAGAATGTTTTACTATCCTAGACCCACTCCACAAGATGTTCTTCATGAAGAACAAGAATATGAGATTTCCAATTCCTATAATGGAAAGTCCATATATGAATGGAATCTAGATGGTTATACAGATAGACAAATATACATGATGACGCATCGTATGATGATGTACGCTACGATAGCAAAAAAAATAATCAGAATAGTGATGTCAATGTATGCAAAATGATAATTGCAGGATATACAAGTCAACTAAGAGGATGGTGGGATAATTATATCAAACCAGAAAATCAGCCGCAAATTTTTAATCATGTTAAATCAGAAAATGGCCAAAATGTTTCTGATGCAATTTACACCTTAATACTTACCATCATAGAACATTTTACGGGAAGGTGGTCAGACAATTCTAAAACCATAAGAACATTGTTAAATGGTCTTAGGTATACTACCTTAACATCATTTAGGTGGTATAAAGATGTATTAAGCAAAGTCTATGAACTCCTAGAGAATAATAGTTCTCAATGGAAGTCAAAATTTATTGATGGTCTTCCACCTTTATTTGCCGAAAGGGTAAGAAAAAGTCTTAGAGGAGATAATGTCCAAATTCCCTATGAAAGTTATACTTATGGAAGACTCATTGGGTTTCTGTGCAAGAAGGTCTAGCCTTATGTAATGAATTAAAATTAAATCACCAAATCAAAAAACAAAATTTAACAGAAAAAAGACAATTAGGTCAATTCTGTGAACAATTTGGAATGGAATGTAAAAAAGAGGATAAAGAACGAAGTTCTTATAAAAATTATAAACAAGCTTCTAGAGAAAAATATTTTGCTAAAAGAAGAGAAAAACGTTATAGAAGAAAAGAAATAGAAAAGAAAGATGGACCCCAACGTGTTATATATGCAAAAAGAAGGGTCATACAGCAAATAGATGTTACCAAAGGAAAAATATGAAAAGTAAAATTAATAATTTAAATATAGAAGAAGAAATCAAAGAAGAACTATGTAGGATTCTTGATACAGAAGAATCTACAGACTATGATTCTGAACCAACTTCGGATCCCGAAAATTATGAAAATTGTTGTGAAAATGGAAAATCAGATGATGAAATTTATAAAATCATATCCCAATTCCAAGATAATGATGTTAATGGGAGTGATCTTAATGTTATAAATAGTAAAACTTTAGAAGATATTCTTAAAAGAATAAAAGACCCCGAAGAAAAGGTAAAAATTCTTGATATAATCTATCAAGAAGAAGAAAAGAAAAATGATATACCAAAAGAACCAGAAGGTCCTTATACAATGAAACATATTCATGAGAAATTGAATAATAGAAAGCATAACTCTTCAACTCCTAAAGATCTAAAAGCTGAAGTAGCCAAATTAAAAGGAGAAATAATAAATCTAAAAAAACAAAGTTATGACTTTGAAAAAAGGATCCTAGATCTAGAAAAAAACTAGTATTTATAATACTACATTAGGAGAAACAACTACTAAATCTCCCACTTATTCCGAAATATTCCCTCCTATGAATTTAGAAGATGAACATATTAATACCATAGAAAATATTATATCACAAAAATGGCTGGTGAAGATTACTTTGTTAATTGAGAATAACTTCAAAATGGATTTTATAGCTCTTATAGACTCAAGAGCAGACCTAAATTGTTTAAGAGAAGGTCTTATCCCCACAAAATACTTTGAAAAAACAACGCATATTCTTAGGACAGCTAAACACCAAGATATGGGTGTGAAATACAAGCTTCTTAAAGCAAAGATTTGCAACAATGGAGAATGTATTACTATTTCATTCTTAATAGTAAAAAATATATCTAATGAAGTTATCTTAGGAACACCGTTTTTATCAAAAATATTCCCATTAAAGAAAGTAAACAAAAATGGTTTCACAGCAACCTATAATGGGAAGAATCTCTACTTTGAGTTTATAACTCAACCTATTGAAAAGATGATAAATGAAATATTAATTCAGGCAAAAACTAGTCAGATTAATTTTCTAAAAGAAGAAATTAATGTTCATATAATTGAAGAAAGTTTAAAAAACCCGAAACTATTATCAAAAATTGAACTCCTAAAACACCAATTTACAAATGACATATGTAATGATCATCCAAATGCTTTCTGGGATGGAAAACAACATATAGTTTCTCTCCCTTATGAAGAAGACTTCCATGAAAGTAATGTCCCGACAAAGGCAAGACTGTGTCAAATGAACTTTGAATATTTAGTGTTATGTAAAAATGAAATATCTTCGCCTCAACAAAAGGGATTAATACATCCCTCAAAATCTCCTTGGTCGTGCACAGCCTTTTATGTAAATAAACATTCTGAACAAGAAAGGGGAGTGCCAAGGTTAGTAATAAATTATAAACCTCTAAATAAGGTATTAAAGTGGATTAGATACCCAATCCCAAACAAAAAAGACTTGTTGGACAGATTATATGATTCGCTAATCTTCTCAAAATTTTATTGAAAATCTGGGTATTGGCAAATCCAGATTGACCAAAAGGATAGATATAAGACAGCTTTTAACGTTCCTTTTGGCCAGTATGAATGGAACGTTATGCCTTTTGGGCTTAAAAATGCCCCTTTAGATTTTCAAAAAATTATGAATGATATATTCATTTCATTTTCAAACTTTATAATTGTCGACATAGATGATATATTAGTATTTTCAAAAGATATTGAGACTCATTTTAAACATTTAAATTTGTTTAAAAATATTATAATAAAAAACGGACTAGTTATTTCTAGTAAAAAAAATGATGCTATTTCAAACAAATGTTAGGTTCTTGGGACATATAATTGAAAAGGGGAAAATAGTCCCTATCAGTAGGAGTATAGAATTTGCAAATAAATTCCCTGATAAAATTATTGATAAAACCCAATTGCAAAAATTTATAGGGAGTTTAAATTATATCGCCCCATACTATAAAGACTTAGCTAAAGATTCGTCTATATTATATGATAGATTAAAAAAGAATCCTAAGCCTTGGGACGAAAATCATACAAAAGCAGTAATAAAGATAAAACAAAAGGTCTCTAATCTTCCGTGCTTAACCATTTCTAACCCAAATTGGGATAAGATTGTAGAGACAGATGCTTCATACATAGGTTTTTGAGGAATACTAAAACAAATTTCTCCTCAAACTAAACAAGAATATCTTGTCCGATTCTATTTAGGAAAGTGGTCTAATAGCCAAAAGAATTATGCTACCATAGCTAAAGAGATTTTAGCAATATTAAAGTGTCTTCTAAAATTCCAGGATGATTTATATAACCAAAAATTTATAATAAAAACCGACTGCCAAGCGGCTAGATTCATGTTTTTAACGCCCGTTAATTTCGGTTAAAGGAATTTAAGCCTGTAATGTATGTATATTTCTCGGGATTTATCTAGCCTTTCTCGGAGGCCCTCTCGTCTTTCCGTTACGTTAAATTCATTAAACTTTTTGTTCAAGTTGCTTTAACCTTCAAATTGGAGGGGCTAGAGTGTATCATTTTATATTATAACATAAAACAAAAAAAAACCCTAGCTCCCTCCCCACCCCACCTACCGATCGGAAGTGAGCAGCCCCCAAGCCCCGATTTTTCTTTTTTGCAGCCAAGTGTTGGGCATAAAACTTCAATTGAAGGTTAGTTCTATGTTCCCCCAAGTCTTTTACTCCTTAATTGATCATATTAAGGGTTGAGTTTTGGTTATAACGATTTCTGACTGATTCATACTCCTTTATTGTTCGGTCTGTAACTTGATGAAAATATATTGTTTTTGATCGATTCTTGTTTCTATGATGTTCTACTTTGAGTCTAGTTTCCAGAAAGGTATAATATGTAATTTTTGGACGAGATTTGAATGCTTTTTATGATTTTAAAAGATCGAGTGTCAAACCTGATGCGGGATGACGGATTCTGGTCTGTCTTCCAGACATCATAACCCTTTTTCGACAAGTCCAAATTGGTTGGTTATACTTCTGGAAGTTAGTATTTTGAGTTAGGAACCAAACCCAATTGGAATCATTTAATTTGGCTGGGTAATGATTTTTGTAAAAATAAAACCATTTTGTTGCGCACTGAAATAGCTGCACATACCCTTCTGTGTTGGAGGAATTTTTATGATTTTTGTGTCCGCTAGAAAAATATAATAAAAATATTTTTATAAACCTAAAACATTTATTAAAATATGGTAAAATTTTAATTAATTATTTCAAAGGTTATCCTATGTAATTAAATGCATCTTCGCATGATAAAATCTGCATGTTTTACTTGTTATTGATCGATAAGTTCGTTTTAGGCTTAACCGGTGGATGTTTAATTGTGTCTTGTCGGGGCTGTTTGAAGTGAGTTTTTGCACCAACATCTTCCTAGGTATGTCTAGTACTACATACTTTAAAATTATATCCATTGGTGTTCGTTTGATTGGTCAACTAGTTGTAGTTTGAAAGATTGTTTTCGATTGGCTAGAATAGTGTTTTGTTGTGTTTAACGCGAGGGATGAAGTAAGTGATGACCAATTCAGTTCGGATAGTTTCGGGTTAATGTACGGGCTGTTGGAAAATGATTTTTATGGGTATTGGGGCTGAATTGGTTGTCGGTTACTCAAACGGGTCGATACAACACGCATTCATGTTTATTGAATAGTTAGTGCGTTGTACTTGCGAATTACCGACCCATTCGACTCGTGTGGACTCGTTGGCTGTGAATTAATCATAATGGGTCCATGCGGGGCTGAGTTGGATGTTAATCTCCTAAACAACTCATAAACGCGCGTGTTAGTATCACCTAGTGCTTCCGGGGTAATTTGGGAATTCTTTATTTCCGGGAGTATCTAAGGGTCGTGTTGGTGAATGTAAGGCATGGGGGCTGTTATGATTGAGTTTGATGAGGTCGAGGCTTTAGGTAACTCGAACCATGCTAGAACATCTCGTAAGATAAACGAGTCCTTTCGGTGTCGTTAGTAACGTTTGTATGTAAACCGACAGGCTTTTGAGTTGTGGGGATACTTAGGGATTCTCTAGCTCGTGGTGAACTCGTGCCTTGTGTCAGGTGAGTTCATGATGCTCTTTTTACTCTTTTCAAGTTTTGGGCTAGCATACACAACCAACTGATTTTACATGATGAACCGTTTAAACGATTTCCCATAGGCTTGTTTGTAATATGGTATGTTTGGAAGATTAATTATGTATGTATTCACATGTGATGCCTTATGGCCCATAGACTTACCTGTAGTATGGTATATCTTGGAGTAATATATATGTATGTTTATACAGATGTTACTTTATGGCCGGGCTAGCATACACACCTAAGCGATTTTGCTTGATGAACCATTTAAATTATTTTGTATGGGCTTACTTGTATAGGGTAGGCCTTGAGATGATGTTATTGTATGTTTGTACGTATGTTTGTACATATATTATTGTATGGCCAATAATTGGCGATGTTATTTCGTCGTTATTGACTAAGGATGTTTACGTATGCCTACTTTGTGTTTGCATACGTTGGATGAGATGTTACGTGTTTGGGTTGTACGTGTGCTCGCCCCTTATGTTAATTAGTCATTATCGACTAAGGATGTTTGCATATGCCTACCTTGTGTTGCATACGTTGGATGAGATGTTACGTGTTTAGGTTGTACGTGTGCTCGACCCTAATGTTATTACTTCGATGATATTTATAAGGAAATAATCACATAGATGTATATGTATATAAGTATGACTACTTATTGTTGATGATGGCCTAACTGTTCATATCCCATTTTATCTTAAAACTCTTGGAATGATTATTATAAATGTTAAATTATTAAAACTTGAACTCACTCAGCTCAAGCTGACTTTGTATGTATGTTAGTGTGAGTTTCAGGTTAGGAGGAGGATGCTTACCGCTTGGACGTGCTCGAGGCTACTTGGACGGTTGAAGGCATATCTAGTCGGAGCGTTTCAATAACGAAAGATGTTCTTTTAATTATTACTAGATATATTTAAACTTGGTTTTGAGCCTAATTCCTGGGTTGGGGAATTTGTTTTAGAACTTATGATTTTCCGCTGATTACATACTCTGAACTGGTTTTCAAATAAAATGTATTGTTTTGGGTTAAACTTTTGTTAAGACTTGGGATTCTTGATACTTATTATTCCGCTGTTATTCACTCTGAACTTGTTTTAAACAAAATGAATTTTCTTGGTTTTAAATTTTTATGAGTTTTCGGATATGATTACCAACTGTAGGATTCCCGGGATTCGGGGTCTTACAATGTTTAAAAAGGATTTTAAGCATGATGTTTCTAAACAAATGTTTTCCAGATGGCAGTCACAGTTAGCCCCTTTTGACTTTGAAATATTATATAAAAAAGGAACTGACAACAGTCTTCCTGATTTTCTTTACAGGGAATACATAAAAAATTAAAGGTCCTTTAAAGATTTCATTTAATAATATAGCGCAGGATATAAACCTTCATAATCTAATTATAAGAGATCAAATGCGTAGAATCCATGATATACAGCTTGATTTCAATGTTCATCCATATGATAGACTAAGGAGGATCAGATTTTATTATGATACAATTTATAACGCTAGAGAAAGAATAAAAATCCTAAAAGAAAAGGAGAAAATAATCTCTTCGGCTTAATTTTGTGGTTTCAGGAATGATTCCTCATGGAAGAGGAAGAGGCTCTCCTAATAGAGGAAGAGGTAGAGGACTCATTATTAATAACAGGCAGGATATAGTCCTAGCCCAAATGGGAACCAGGAGGCTTATAGCCTCAAACATTGCTTCTAGCTCAAATGCAGCCTCCAGTTCAAATGTTGTTAATAACAACACAAATGATACAGAAATTCAAATTGACCCGAATGATCCGTTATATGAAAATATTAGGGCCATGATACAGGCCCAGAAAGAAGAGGAAGCTTCAAAAGCTCCTACTTATGCATATGTTACTCAAGACAATGATGAAGAAGATTCCTGGTTCATAACTGAGAAACAAAAGAAAATAATACTTCTAAATCAAGAAGATACCGAATCTTTTGAT